>NC_135986.1:4723395-4803395 GCF_053455715.1 Rhinoraja longicauda
CGTGTAACAGTGTGTATTGCTGAAAGAAGCAAGAAGGGGGAGGAGGGTGAGAAGGGAAAGCCTGAAGAGCGGGGCCGGTTTCCCCGACGGCCAGAACGGTTACAGTTCAGTTTATTGTCACGCGTACCGAGGTACAGTGAAAAGCTTTTGTGTTGCGCGCTAACCAGTCAGCGGAAAGACGACACACGATTACAATCGAGCCGTCCACAACGTACAGATACATGATAAGGGAATAACGTTCAGTGCAAGGTAAAGCCAGCAGAGTCCGATCAAGGATAGTCCGAGGGTCTCCAATGAGGTGGATAGTAGTTCAGCACTGCTCTCTGGTTGTGGTAGGACGGTTCAGTTGCCTGATATCAGCCGGGAAGAAACTGTCCCTGAATCTGGAGGTGTGCGTTTTCACACATCTATACCTTTTACCTTACGGGTGTCAGGATAGCGGAGCCAGGGGGTATGGGGAGAAGGCAGGAACGGGGTACTGATTGAGAATGATCAGCCATGATCACATTGAATGGCGGCGCGTACAGGCTCGAAGGGCCGAATGGCCTCCTCCTGCACCTATTGTCTATTGTTATGGGGAGAAGGCAGGAGAATGGGGTTAGAAGGGAGAGATAGATCAGCCATGATTGGAGGGTGGAGTGGTCTTGATGGGCCAAATGGCCTCATTTTATTCCTATCACTTATGACCTTTTGCCCGATGGGAGAGGGGAGAAGAGGGAGTGGCCGGGGTGAGACTGGTCCTTGATTATACTGCTGGCCTTGCCGAGGCAGCGTGAGGTGTAGACGGAGTCGATGGAAGGGAGGTTGGTTTGTGTTGTGCCGGGACCCAGGTCCCCTTACTTTTCTGTGTAGGAAGGAACTGCAGATGCTGGTTTAAATTGAAATTGAACATCGACATAAAATGCTGGAGTAACTCAGCGGGACAGGCAGCATCTCTGGAGAGGAATGGGTGACGTTTCGGGTCGAGACCCTTCTTCAGACTGAGAGTCAGGGGAGAGAGGAAGGAAGTGCAGATGCTGGTTCACACCAAAGATAGACACAAAATGCTGGAGTAACTCAGTGGGACAGGCAGCATCTCTGGAGAGAAGGAATGGGTGACGTTTTAAGCTGAAGAAGGGTCGCGACCAGTTCTTTCCAAAACACACACACACAGTCCACACCGACCAGCGATCCCCCACACACTAACACTATCCTTGTGTAAGAAAATAACTGCAGATGCTGGCAGCGCCGGAGACTCAGGTTCGATCCTGACCACGGGTGCTATCTGTACGGAGTTTGTACGTTCTCCCCGTGACCTGCGTGGGTTTTCTCCGAAATCTTCGGTTTCCCTCCACACGCCAAAGACGTACAGGTATGTTGGTTAATTGGCTGGGGAAAATGTAAAAATTGTCCCTAGTGTGTGTAGGATAGTGTTAGTGTACGGTGATCGCTGGGCGGCACGGACTCGGTGGGCCGAAGGGCCTGTTTCCGCGCTGTATCTCTAAATCTAAAAAATCTAAATCGAAGGTATTTATTCACAGAATGCTGGAGTAACTCAGCGGGTCAGGCAGCATCTCAGGAGAGAAGGAACGGGTGACGTTTCGGGTCGAGACCCTTCTTCAGACTGATGTCAGGGGGGCGGGACAAAGGAAGGATATAGGTGGAGACAGGAAGATAGAGGGAGAACCGGGAAGGGGGAGGGGGAGGGGAAGAGAGGGACACAATAGGGACAATTTACAATTTTTACCAAAGCCAATTAACCTAAAGACCTGAACGTATTTGGAGTGTGGGAGGAAACCGGAGCACCCGGAGAAAACCCACCCAAACTATACCAAATTTGAGGAAGGATATTGGTCTCCAAATTTGAGGAAGGATATTGGTCTCCAAATTTGAGGAAGGATATTCTTGCTATGGAGGGCGTGCAGCGGGACTGTCGTATGTTGAAAGGCTGGAGCGATTGGGCTTGTATACACTGGAATTTAGAAGGATGAGGGGGGATCTTATTGAAACATATAAGATAATTAGGGGATTGGACACATTAGAGGCAGATAACATGTTCCCAATGTTGGGGGAGTCCAGAACAAGGGGCCACAGTTTAAGAATAAGGGGTCGGCCATTTAGAACGGAGATGAGGAAGAACTTTTTCAGTCAGAGGGTGGTGAAGGTGTGGAATTCTCTGCCTCAGAAGGCAGTGGAGGCCAGTTCGTTGGATGCTTTCAAGAGAGAGCTGGATAGAGCTCTTAAGGATAGCGGAGTGAGGGGGTATGGGGAGAAGGCAGGAACGGGGTACTGATTGAGAGTGATCAGCCATGATCGCATTGAATGGCGGTGCTGGCTCGAAGGGCTGAATGGCCTCCTCCTGCACCTATTGTCTATTGTCTATTGTCTACTGGTTTCCCTCTCCCCAGACTCTGTGTGAAGAAGGGTCTCAATCCGAAAGGTTACCCATTCCTTCTCTCCAGAGATGCTGCCTGCCCGGCTGAGTTACCCCAGCATTTTGTGTCCACCGTCCCCTTACCTTTCTGATGAAGTAGAGGGAGATGCAGATGGAGAGGAGAGACATGATCGCGATGGCCGTTGCGTACTGGTAATACTCATTGCAGGACCATAGAATCACGCTGAAGGTCTGGAAAACGTGGAATGGATTCAGCACCTGGAGAGCGGAGAAGCAGAGAGGAAACACTTCAATGAATGATGAATTATCCCCCGTCCTGTCCCCATCCCCCACCCCTTCCCTCTCTCTCTCTCCATCCCTCCCCTCTCGCCCTCCCCCCCTCTCTTCCCTTCCCACCCATATAACAATTACAGCACGGAACCAGGCCCGTTCGGCCCTACCAGTCCACGCCGACCACTTTCTCTGACCTAGTCTCATCTACCTGCTCTCAGACCATAACCCTCCAATCCCCTCCCATCCATATACCTATCCAATTTACTCTTAAATAATAAAATCGAGCCTGCCTCCACCACTTCCACCGGAAGCCCATTCCATACAGCCACCCCCTCTGAGTAAAAAAGTTACCCCTCATGTTACCCCTAAACTTTTGTCCCTTAATTCTGAAGTTATGTCCCCTTGTTGGAATCTTCCCCACTCTCAAAGGGAAAAGCCTACCCACGTCAACTCTGTCCGTCCCTCTTAAAATTTAAAAAACCTCTATCAAGTCCCCCCTCAACCTTCTACGCTCCAAAGAATAAAAGACCCAACCTGTTCAACCTCTCTCTGTAGCTTAAGTGCTGAAACCCAGGGAACATTCTAGTAAATCTCCTCTGTACCCTCTCCATTTTGTCGACATCCTTCCTCTCATTTGTGCCCATCCCTCTTTCTCTCCCTTCCTATCCTGTTTTTCTCCACCACTCCCCTCACAGCTCTTCAAAGGGCGGCACGGTGGCGCAGCGGGTAGCGCTGCTGCCTCACAGCGCCAGAGACCCGGGTTCGATCCTGACTAATGGTGCCGTCTGTAACGTTCTCTCTGTGACCGCGCGGGTTTCCTCCCACACTCCAAAGACGTCCGGGTTTGTAGGTCAATTGGCTTGGTATTTATATAAATTGTCCCTAGTGTGTGTCGGATAGTGTTAGTGTGCGGGGATCGCTGGTCAGGGCGGACTCGGTGGGCCGAAGGGCCTGTTTCCGCCCTGTATCTCTAAACTAATCTAAAAATCTCCAGCACAGCACCTCAGAAAGGATCAACATTGAACATAGAACGATTTATTCACAAAATGCTGGAGTAACTCAGCAGGTTGGGCAGCATCTCGGGAGAGAAGGAATGGGTGACGTTTCGGGTCGAGACCCTTCTTCAGACTGATGTCGGGGGTGGGACAAAGGAAGGATATAGGTGGAGACAGGAAGATAGAGGGAGATCTGGGAAGGAGGAGGGGAAGGGAGGGACAGAGGAGCTATCTGAAGTTGGAGAAGTCGACGTTCATACCACCGGGCCGCAAACTGCCCAGGCGAAATACGAGGTGCTGCTCCTCCAATTTCCAGCGGGCCTCACTATGGCACTGGAGGAGGCCCATGACAGAGAGGTCAGACTGGGAATGGGAGGGGGAGTTAAAGTGCTGGGCCACCGGGAGATCAGTTGCGTTAATGCGGACCGAGCGCAGGTGTTCAGCGAAGCGATCGCCGAGCCTGCGCTTGGTTTCGCCGATATAGATAAGTTGACATCTAGAGCAGCGGATGCAATAGATGAGGTTGGAGGAGGTGCAGGTGAACCTCTGTCATAGAACAGTACAGCACGGAGATGCAAAGGGACTTGCTGGTGCAGAACTCCCAAAATGTTAATCTGCATGTCAAATCGGTAGTAAGCAAGGCAAATTCAATGCTGGCATTTATATCTAGAGGACTGGAATACAAAAACAGAGATGTACTGCTGAGGCTCTATAAGGCGCTGGTCAGGCCGCATTTGGAGTACTCTGAGCAAATTTGGGCACCATATCTGAGGAAGAAAGTGCTGGGTCTGGAGAGGTTTACAAGAATGGTTCTTGACTAGAACGGGTGTCAAGGGTTATGGGGACAAGGCAGGAAAATGGGATTAGGAGGCAGAGATCAATCATGCTTGAATGGCGAGTGGACTCGATGGGCCGAATGGCCTAAATGTACTCCTATAACCTGTGAACAAGTTGGAAAGATTGAATATAGAACAGGAGGTACAGGAACAGGCCCTTCGACCAACAATGTTTGTGCCGAACACGTTGCCAATCTAAACTGATCTCACCTGCCTGCATGTGATCCATGCCCCTCCATTCCCTGTGCATCTACACCACCGATCAGCCAAAACATTATGACCTGATGAGCCAAAACATTATGCCCACCTGCCTAATATGCTGTTGGTCCTCCGTGTGCAGCCCCATACGCAGCAGGGTGCCATGCGCTGTGTATTGTGACACATTCCTCCCGTGACCACCATTAAAATTTTCCGTGACTTGTGCCACAGTCGACCTTCTGTCGGTTCGGACCAGACGGGATAGCCTTCGTTGCCCTCGCGCGTCGATGAGCCTTGGGCGCCCAACACCCTGCCTGTCGCCGGTTTGTGGTTTGTCCCTCCTCGGACCACTGTCGGTCGGTCGGTACTCACCACTGCTGACCGGGAGCACCCCACAAGCCTTGCCGTTTCAGAGATGCTCTGACCCAGTCGTCTGGCCAGAACAATTTGGCCTCTTGTCAAAGTCGCTCAGGTCTTTACTCCTGCCCATTTCTCCTGCATCC
This sequence comes from Rhinoraja longicauda, assembly GCF_053455715.1. Lineage (NCBI taxonomy): Eukaryota > Metazoa > Chordata > Chondrichthyes > Rajiformes > Arhynchobatidae > Rhinoraja > Rhinoraja longicauda. The sequence continues at coordinate 4,728,575 of NC_135986.1, forward strand.
AACGCGTCAACTTCAAGAACTGACCGTTCACTTGCTGCCTAATATATCCCACCCCTTGACAGATGCCATTTTAACAAGATAATCAATGTTAGTCACTTCACCTGTCAGTGGTCATAATGTTTTAGCTGATCGGTGTATATGCCTATCTATAAGCGTCTCAAACACAACTGTGTCTTAAGCGTCTTAATCGTATCTGCCTCCACCACTACTCCTGGCAATGTGTTCAAGGCCTCCACCATCCTCTGTGTAAAAAAACTTGTCCGACACATCCCCATTATTCTTTCCACCCTCTGTGTATAAAATCATGAGAGGAACAGATCGGGTACATACAATACAATATATTGCCCGTTGTATTGTAATACAATACAATACAATATATCAAAAACATTGGCCGTCTCCGTCCATCCCTCTCCTCCACAGCTGCAGAAACCCTCATCCACGCCTTCATCACCTCCCGTCTGGACTACTGCAACAGCCTCCTCTATGGCGCACCCTCAAAAATCATCAGTAAACTTCAATACATTCAAAACTCCGCTGCCCGTCTACTCACACACACCTCGATCCGTGACCATATCACCCCCGTACTTTATAAACTCCACTGGCTCCCCATCCCCCAGAGAATCCAGTACAAAATCCTCCTCATAACCTACAAAGCCCTCCATAACCTGGCCCCATCCTACCTGACCGACCTCCTCCAAAGGCACACTCCCACCTGCACCCTCCACTCTGCCGCTGCCAATCTCCTATCCCCCCACATCCGGACCAAACTCAGATCCTGGGGGACAGGGCTTTCTCCATCGCAGCTCCCACCCTATGGAACTCACTACCCCAAACCGTTAGAGACTCCTCCACACTCACCACATTCAAAACATTGCTGAAGTCTCACCTGTTCAGTACTGCCTTCAACCACTGAAAGTCACCTCACCTTCTGTCTCCTTTCTCTGTTCATTTATTTATTTACTTATTTATCTATTTATTCATTTCCATATGTTCTCAAAATCTCTGTAAAGCGTCTTTGAGTATATGAAAAGCGCTATATAAATAAAATGCATTATTATTATTATTATTATATCTTTATTGTCATTGTACAGGGGTACAACGAGATTGGGAATGCGCCTCCCATACGATGCAATAATTTAATTAGCGAATCAGTATTAATTTAAACAACCCAATGAAACAAATTGGAAGTTTTAAAACAGAATGAAGTGCAAGTAGATCTGTGCCGGTTCACTGTGCGATGTGACCATCCGGCTCAGCAGGACCGGTTCATAGCAGCTATGGCCCTGGGGATGAAGCTGTTCCTGAGTCTGGAGGTGCGGGCGTAGGCCTTGTATCGTCTGCCCGATGGTAGAGGTTCGAACAGACTGTTGCAGGGGTGTGAAGAGTCTCAGGGGAATGGAGGACCAGGAGACATAGGTTTAAGGTGAAGGGGGAAAGATTAAATAGGTATCTGAGAGGTAACTTTTTCACACAGTGTACGGAACGAGCTGCCAGAGGAGATATTTGAGGCTGGGACTATCCCAATGTTTAAGAAACAGTTAAGACAGCTACATGGATAGGACTGGTTTGGTGGGATATGAGCCAAACGTGGGCAGGTTGGTGGGACTAGTGGAGATGGGACATTGTTGTCCGGTGTGGGCAAATTGGGCTGAAGGGCCAGTTTCCACACTGTATCACTCTATGTCTCTTACCGTATAGGTTTCTCTGCACAGATGTATCACAAAATGACATACCTTAACGAAGATGAGGAGGAATTTCTCTAGTCAGAGGGTGGTGAATCTGTGGAATTCATTGCCGCAGAAGGCTGTGGAGGCCAAGTCATTGGGCATTTTTAAAGTGGAGATTGACAGATTCTTGATTAGTACGGGTGTCACGGGTTATTGAGAGAAGGCAGGAGAATGGAGCTGGGTGGGAGAGATAGACTAGCCACGATTAAACGGCGGAGTAGACTTGATGGGCCGAATGGCCTAATGCTGGTCCTAGAACCGGGGTCTCTGGTGCTGTGAGGCAGTGGCACTGCCAGCTTGTTGGGAATTGTCATCCAGGGCCTTACCTCTTTCACCAGGAGGTGGGGGATGGAAGGCACTTTCACGTCAATCTGGTTCTCTCCGTAGAAAAGCTTCCTGCAGAACGACACAAACTCCGAGGTAAAATTCACTCCACAAGCCCGCCCCGTCTCCATCAGGTAGTCTAGCCCAAAGATACTAGAGGTGCAAGATGGACCACTCCGTTGAAATCGCCTATACTGAAGTGTAGTACGCAAAGGAGCCATTTTAGTAAGCAAAACCCGCCTCTCGCAGTGTAATCAGTGTTTAGGGGGAACAGTATGTGTGATGATACCATTAAAATGCAGAATATATCTCATCTGCCAATTCACAGATTTTTGTTATTTTTCTTTGCAAATGTTTCTGCAAGTTTCTGCCGACTAAAATGGCGCCGTGACGTACGACGGTTTTTAAGGTCGAGTGGTCTATCTTGGTCCTCTAGTATCTTTGGTCTGGCCTGCCCAGAGCCCTGGCACCATCTTTACTCTGCATTCTTTCTCTTCCCTACTCTCTCCGCCTCTCCCCCCGTCTCTCAGCGCCCCATCTCTCTCCATCTTCGCCCCCCCCTGCAGAACTGGGGCACATCGGTAGATTTGCTGGAGACCCGCGTTCGTTCCCGGACTATGGGCCGCTTGTCTGTACGGAGTTTGTACGTTCTCCCCGTGACCTGCGTGGTTTTTCTCCGGGTGCTTCGGTTTCCTCCCACGCTCCAAAGATGTACAGGTTTGTAGGCTTACTGGCTTGGTACGAGTATAAATTGTCCCTGGTGTGTGTAGGATAGTGTTAGTGTGCGGGGATCGCTGGTTGGTGGACCGAAGGGCCTGTTTCCGCGCTGTGTCTCTAAACGAAAACTAAACCACAAAAAAACTCTTGTTACTGAGAACTTTCCTTCCCCCTTCACCAATGCCATCGGGAATCAGCTACAGGAGCTTGAAAACTGTAACATCCAGGTTCAGGGACAGCTTCTTCCTTGCAAGCCATCAGGCTATTAAACACTACAACCTCAAATAAGCTCTGAACGACAAAAGACTATTACTGTACTGTTATTATTATTAACAGTGTACTATGTTTACATATTCTGTTGTGCAGCAGCAAGTAAGAATTTCATTGCTCTATCTGGGACATATGACAATAAAACACTCTTGACTTGCATACCATCCCAGGGCCTGCCTGCCTTCTCCCTCTCCTCTGTATTTCAAACACAAGTGTGAAAACGCACACCTCCAGATTCTGGGGCAGTTTCTTCCCAGCTTTAATCAGATTACCGAACCATCCTTCCCACAACTCAAGAGCAGTCTTGACCTCCCATCTACCTAATTTAAGTTTAGGCGATGGTGCCACAGTTTAAGAATGGTGCCACAGTTTAAGAATAAGGGGTCAGGCCATTTAGAACTGAGATGAGGAAAAACCTTTTTCAGTCAGAGAGTTGTGAATCTGTGGAATTCTCTGCCTCGGAAGGCAGTGGAGGCCGATTCTCTGAATGCATTCAAGAGAGAGCTGGATAGAGCTCTTAAGGATAGCGGAGTCAGGGGGTACGGGGAGAAGGCAGGAACGGGGTACTGATTGAGAATGATCAGCCATGATCACATTGAATGGCGGTGCGTGCAGGCTCGAAGGGCCGAAAGGCCTCCCCCTCCTGCACCTATTGTCTATAATTGGAGACCCTCGGACTATCTTTGATCAGACTTAACTGGCTTTATCTTGCACTAGACGTTATTCGCTTTGAAGGCAGGCACAAAATGCTGGAGTAACCCAGCGGGACAGGCAGCATCTCTGGAGAGAAGGAATGGATGACGTTTCGGGGTCGAGACCCTTCTTCAGAATCAGATTTTATAGCTTCCAACTTTTCCATTTTGATGTGTCTTTTTGCCTGCCTTTCATTCAGTTGTATTATGTACCTTTATGTACCTCTCAAAGGACCCAAACAGTCTTTCCAGGTGAGACAGAGGTTCACCTGCACCTCCTCCAACCTCATCCATTGCATCCGCTGCTCTAGATGTCAACTTCTGTACATCGGCGAAACCGAGCGCAGGCTCGGCGATCGCTTCGCTGAACACCTGCGCTCGGTCCGCATTAACGCAACTGATCTCCCGGTGGCCCAGCACTTTAACCCCCCCTCCCATTCCCAGTCTGACCTCTCTGTCATGGGCCTCCTCCAGTGCCATAGTGAGGCCCGCCGGAAATTGGAGGAGCAGCACCTCATATTTCGCCTGGGCAGTTTGCGGCCCGGCGGTATGAACGTCGACTTCTCCAACTTCAGATAGCTCCTCTGTCCCTCCCTTCCCCTCCTCCTTCCCAGATCTCCCTCTATCTTCCTGTCTCCACCTATATCCTTCCTTTGTCCCACCCCCGACATCAGTCTGAAGAAGGGTCTCGACCCGAAACGTCACCCATTCCTTCTCTCCCGAGATGCTGCCTGACCTGCTGAGTTACTCCTGCATTTTGTGAATAAATCAATTTTCATACCTCTCGTTTCCCTCTCCCCTGCCTCTAAGTCTGAAGAAGGGTCTCGACCTTTCATTGGTTAGAGTGCAATCCCACCAAAATAGCCCACCCCACCCCTCCCTCTCTGACCACGGCCCCTAGGCCCACTGCTAATCTCCACGTCACCTTCACCTCCTCACTTCCAGGACACCCACCCCCTCCCTTTGTTAAGGGAATCACTGCCCCCCCCCCCCCCACAAGGACTCCCTCCCCCCCCCCCCCCCCCCCCCCCCAACACACACACACCCACCGGTGCTCCTTGTGGCGAGCGGGCAGCCCGGCCGCGTGCCGCCCGTGGATGTCCGAGCAGGGCACGCCTTCTTCCAGCGCCGTCAGCCGGCGGAACTCCTGCCGCTGCGGGCACCACACGTACCGCACCTCGTGGTGGTCGACGTAACGAATCTGCGTCGAGAAAGCCCCCCCCCCGAGAGCGTTTAACCGTCACGCGCAGCGGCACCCGAACAACAACAACATTATACGGGCGGTAGAGTTGCTGCCTCACAGCGTCGGAGACCCGGGTTCGATCCTGACCACGGGTGCTGTCTGTACGGAGTTTGTACGTTTTCCCCGTGGGTTTTCTCCGGGTGCCCCGGTTTCCTCCCACACGCCAAAGACGTGCAGGTTTGTAGGTTAATTGGCTTGGTATAAATGTAAAATTGTCCATAGTGTGTATAGGATAGTGTTGGTGTGCATGGAACACTGGTCGGCGTGGACTCGGTGGGCTGAAGGGCCCGTTTCCGCGCTGTATCTCTAAACTAAACTCAAGATAGGGCGGCACAGTGACGTAGCCGTAGAGTTGCTGCCTCACAGCGTCAGAGACCGGGGTTCGATCCTGACCACGGGGGCTGCCTGTACAGAGTTTGCACGTTCTCCCCGTGACCCGCGTGGGTTTTCTCCGAGAACTTTGGTTTACTCCCACGCTCCAAAGACGTACAGGTTTGTGGACTAATTGGCTTGGTATAAATATAAAAATGTCCCTAGTGTGTGTAGGATAGTCTTAGTGTGCGGGGATCGCTGGTCGGCGTGGATTCGGTGGGTCGAAGGGCCTGTTTCCGCGCTGTATCTTTAAACTAAACTAAAGCTGCCCATCTCTCTGGGGGGGGGGGGTGGTATCACTTTGTCGCAGATGGCCGGGGGGGGGGGGGGATTACTACAATGATCCCAGGAATGAGTGGGTCAACATATGATGAGCGTTTGTCGGCACTGGGCCTGTACTCGCTGGAGTTTAGAAGGATGGGGGGGGGGGGGGGGGGCTCATTGAACCTTACAGAACAGTGAGCGGCCTGGATAGAGTGGATGTGGAGAGGATGTTTCCACTAGTGGGAGAGTCTAGGACCAGAGGGCACAGCCTCAGAATTAATGAACGTACCTTTAGGAAGGAGATGAGGAGGAATTTCTTCAGTCAGAGGGTGGTGAATCTGTGGGATTCTTTGCCACAGACGGCTGTGGAGGCCACAAGTCAGTAGATATATTTAAGGCAGAGATAGATAGATTCTTGATTAGTGCGGGTGTCAGGGGTTGTGGGGAGAAGGCAGGAGGATGGGGTCTGGACGGAGGGATAGATCAGAGAATGGCGGAGTAGACTGGACGGGCTGAATGCCCTCATTCTGCTCCTATTCCTTATGAATCGCACCTGAACTGCACCAGGATCCGGCGCCTTGGTCAAGAGATCCTTCTCGTACTCGGCCCGCTGGATGACGGGGGTGGCCGGGCTGCAGGTGGGCTCCTTCCAGTCGCCGGGGTGCGGAGCGCCCAGGGGGTCATGACCCGGGGCTTCCATGCTGCGCACACGGACACGGTAACAAGTGCGGAACTCGTCCTGCGGGAGAACGGACACAAGAGCACAAACGCTGGTCACTTAGCCTGGGCTCCCCTGGACCCCTCGTATTAGTTTAATTGTTTTAAACTGATTGTTTTAAACCAGGTTCAATCCTGACCTCGGGTGCTGTGTCGGTGTGTGTGTGTGTGTGTGTGTGTGTGTGTGTGTGTGTGTCGGTGTGTGCGTGTCTGTGTGTGCGTATCTGTGTGCGTATCTATGTGCGTGTCCGTGTGTGTGTGCCCGTGTGTGTGTGTCTGTGTCTTGTGTGTCGGTGTGTGTATATATGTGTGTGTGTGTGTGTGTGTGTGTGTGTGTGTATATGCGTGTGTGTGTGACGGTGTGTGTGTGTGTCAGTGTGTGTGTGTGTCGGTGTGTGTGTGTGTGTGTGTGTGTATATGCGTGTGTGTGTGACGGTGTGTGTGTGTGTGTGTGTGTGTCGGTGTGTGCGTGTCTGTGTGTGCGTGTCTGTGTGTGCGTGTCTGTGTGTGCGTATCTATGTGCGTGTCCGTGTGTGTGTGCCCGTGTGTGTGTGTCTGTGTGTGTATATGTGTCTGTGTGTGTGTGTGTGTGTGTGTGTGTGTGTGTGTGTGTGTGTGTGTATGCGTGTGTGTGTGACGGTGTGTGTGTGTGTGTGTCGTTAGTACTTTCTCCCTGTGACCTTGTGGGTTTCCCCCAGCTGCTCCGCTTTCCTCCCACATCCCAAAGACGTGCGGGCTTTCAGGTTAATTGGCCGACTGTAAATTCATGGTTCAAACTTTTAGGAGCAGAATTAGGCCATTCGACCCATCAAGTCTACTCCCTCATTCAATCATGGCCGATCCATCTCTCCCTCCCGACCGCATTCTCCTGCCTTCTCCCCATCACCCCTGACACCAGAACTAATCAAGAATCTATCTATCTCTGCCTTAAAAATATCCGCTGACGGCCTTCTGTGGCAAAGAATTCCACAGATTCACCACCCTCTGACTAAAGAAATTCCTCCTCATCTCCTTCCTAAAGGAACGTCCTTTAATTCTGATGCTGTGCCCTCTGGTCCTAGACTCTCCCGCTAGTGGAAACATCCTCTCCACATCCACTCTCTCCAGGCCGCTCACTTTCTCTGCATTAAAAGTATCTGGATGGGTTTGCCTTTTCACCCCCTAGTTAAAATCTTCCATCCCCGATTCCAGGGGACCTACACTAATCCTTTCTTCGTCGTTTTTGCACCGTAGAAAGCATTTTGTCGAGATGCATCACAGCTTGGTCTGGTAACAGCTCCATCCAAGACCACAGGAAATTGCAGGGAATTGTGGACGCAGCCCAGACCATCACACAAACCAACCTCCCTTCCATTTGACTCTATCTACACCTCACGCTGCCTCGGCAAGGCCAGCAGCATCATCAAGGACCAGTCTCACCCCGGCCACTCCCTCTTCCCCCCTCTGCTATTGAGCTAGATAGAGTTCTTAAGGATAGCGGAGTCAGGGGGTATGGGGAAAAGGCAGGAACGGGGTACTGATTGAGAATGATCAGCCATGATCACATTGAATGGCGGTGCTGGCTCGAAGGGCCGAATGGCCTCCTTGTGCACCTATTGTCAATTGTCAAAACGTACAGAAGTGTGAAAACGCACACCTCCAGATTCAGGGAGATCTTCTTCCCAGCTATTATAAAAGCCACTGAACCATCCTACTAACAACTAGAGAGCAGACCTGACCTTCCATCTGGTATTTATTCACAAAATGCTGGAGTAACTCAGCAGGTCAGGCAGCATCTCAGGAAAAAAGGAATGGGCGACGTTTCGGGTCGAGACCCTTCTTCAGACTGATCTCCCATCTGCCTCATTAGAGACCTTGGACTATCTTTGATCAGACTTTATCTTGCACTAAACGTTATTCGCTTTGATGTGTCTTTTTGCATGCATTTCATTCATTTGTACTATGGGTCGGCCCGCCGCAGACCATTCACCGTCCGGCGCGGCCTGGAATAGGCCGCGGGATTTTTCTCTGCTCGGCGGGGGCTTCAATGTCGGGAGCCAAGACCGCCCCGACGTGCAGCAGCAGCGGCAGCGTCTTCGCCCGCACCGGATCGCGGGGCTTGGGTCGGCCCGCCGCGGACCTTTCACCGGCCGGCGCGGCCTGGAGCGTGGCAACTACAACAGACTGACCGCGGGAGAAGACGGCAGGGGAAGAGAAAAGACATTCTGGCCTTCCATCACAGTGAGGAGGGGACTGGAAGAGACTCACTGTGATGGATGTTTCTTTTTTTTTGTGTTTTGTGTTGGTTTGTGGTTGTGTGTGTGTAATTGCTTATTTTATTGGTCTTCTTGTTGGACTGTGGGTGACGAAATCTCGTCCAAAAGACTTGTTTTTTGGATGACAAATAAAGGTAATTCTGATTCTGAATTCTGATGTACCTTTTCATACCTCACATTTCCCTCTCCCCCGATTCTAAGTCTGAAGAAGGGTCTCGACCCAAAATGTCACCTGTTCCTTCTCTCCAGAGATGCTGCCTGACCCGCTGAGTTACTCCAGCTTTTTGCGTCTGTCTTCGGTGTAAACCAGCGTGTGCAGTTCCTCCACACACACCTGTGGGGTGACGGGGCTGTGTCTGTGCTGTAAACCTCACCCAGCCTGCAGTGCGGGTAGCCGGGCATAGGGGGGCAGCACTTGCCATTGACCAGCTGCAGAGTCCTGCCCACTCCTCCATCCTTTCAACCCGACATAGAACAGCTCATTACTCATTAGAAACAGCTCATTGCTCATTAGAAACATAGAAAATAGGTGCAGGAGGAGGCCCTTCGGCCTTTCGAGCCAGCACCGCCATTCTGATCATCCACAATCAGTACCCCCCCGTTCCTGTTTTTCCCCCATATCCCTTGATTCCGTTAACCCTAAGAGCTAAACTCTCTCTCGTTGAGAACATCCAGTGAATCGGCCTCCACTGCCTTCCGCGGCAGAGAATCCCACAGATTCACACTCTCTGGGTGAAAATGTTTTCCCTCATCTCAGTCCGAAATGGCCTGTCCCTTATTCTTAAACTGTGACCTCTGGTTCTGGAATATTAAGAAAATAACTGCAGATGCTGGTACAAATCGAAGGTATTTATTCACAAAATGCTGGAGTAACTCAGCGGGTCAGGCAGCATCTCAGGAGAGAAGGAATGGGTGACGTTTCGGGTCGAGACCCTTCTTCAGACTGATGTGCCTGAGATCAGTCTGAAGAAGGGTCTCGACCCGAAACGTCACCCATTCATTCTCTCCTGAGATGCTGCCTGACCTGCTGAGTTACTCCAGCATTTGTGAATAAATACCTGGTTCTGGACTATTGCCATTCAATTGTGGCTGATCAATGGCTTGGCTTGGTGTTAAAAAAAAAACACAACATTTTCCCGTCAGTCTGAAGAAGGGTCTCGACCCGAAACGTCATCCATTCCTTCTCTCCAGAGATGCTGCCTGTCCCGCTGAGTTATTCCAGCATTTTGTGTCTACCTTCGATTTAACCAGCATCTGCAGTTCCTTCCACTCAACATTTTCCCTAGTGCGTGTAGGATAGTGTTAATGTGCGGGGATTGCTGGTCGGCATGGACTCGGTGGGCCGAAGGGCTTGTTTCTGCACTGTATACGTGGCTTGAAAAATGGTGCAATGGTCAAATTTCTAGGACATTGGAACCAGTTCTGGGAGAGGTGGGACCAATACAACAGGACGGTCTGCACCTGAGCTGGAATGGAACCAATGTCCTTGGGCGAGTGTTTGCTAGTGCTGTCGGGGAGGATTTAAACTAATGTGGCAGGGGGATGGGAGCAGGAGCAGAGAGACAGAGGGGTGTAAAATGAGGGTAGAAGCAATAGGTAGCAAGGTGAAAAGTAAATGTGGCAGGCAGACAAATCCAGGGCAAAAATCAAAAAGGGCCACTTTTCAACATAATTGTATAAGGGGTAAGAGTGTTGTAAAAACAAGCCTGAAGGCTTTGTGTCTCAATGCAAGGAGTATATGTAATAAGGTGGATGAATTAAATGTGGAGATAGTTATTAATGATTATGATATAGTTGGGATTACGGAGACATGGCTCCAGGGTGACCAAGGCTGGGAGCTCAACATCCAGGGATATTCTATATTCAGGCGGGATAGACAGAAAGGAAAAGGAGGTGGGGGTAGCGTTGCTGGTTAGAGAGGAGATTAAAGCAGTGGAAAGGAAGGACATTAGCTTGGAGGAAGTGAATCGATATGGGTAGAGCTGCAAAACACTAAGGGGGCAGAAAACGCTAGTGGAGTTGTGTACAGGCCACCTAACCGCAGTAGTGAGGTTGGGGATGGCATCAAACAGGAAATTAGAAATGCGTGCACTAAAGGTGCAGCAGTTATAATGGGTGACTTCAATCTACATATAGATTGGGTGAACCAAATTGGCAGGGGTGCTGCGGAAGAGGATTTCTTGGAATGTTTGCGAGATGGTTTTCTAAACCAACATGTCGAGGAAACCAACGAGAGAGCAGGCCATTCTAGACTGGGTATTGAGTAATGAGGAAGGGTTAGTTAGCAGTCTTGTTGTGCGAGGCCCCTTGGGCAAAAGTGACCATAATATGGTGGAATTCTTCATTAGGATGGAGAGTGACAAAGTCAATTCAGAAACAATTGTTCTGACTTAAAGGAAGGTAACTTTGAGGGTATGAGACGTGAATTGTCCAAGATAGACTGGCAATTTATACTTAAAGGGTTGACGGTGGCATGCAATGGAAGGCATTTAAAGATTGCATGGATGAACTACAACAATTGTTCATCCCAGTTTGGCAAAAGAACAAACCAGGAAAGGTAGTGCCATCCGTGGCTAACAAGGGAAATCAAGGATAGTATTAAAACAAAAGATGAAGCATATAAATTAGCTAGAAAAAGTATCATACCAGAGGACTGGGAGAAATTCAGAGTCCAGCAGAGGAGGACAAAGGGGCTTAATTAGAAAGGAAAAATAGATTATGAGAGAAAACTGGCAGGGAGCATAAAAACTGACTGCAAAAGCTTTTATAGATATGTGAAGAGAAAAAGACTAGTTAAGACAAATGTAGGTCCCTTGCAGTCGGAAACAGGTGAATTGATCATAGGGAACAAGGAGATGGCAGACCAATTGAACAACTACTTTGGTTCTGTCTTCACTAGGGAAGACATAAACAATCTGCCGGAAATAGCAGGGGACCGGGGGTCTAACGAGATGGAGGAACTGAGGGTAATCCAGGTTAGTCCGGAAGTGGTGTTAGGTAAATTAAATGGATTAAAGGCCGATAAACCCCCAGGGCCAGATAGGCTGCATCCCAGAGTGCTTAAGGAAGTAGCCTCAGAAATAGTGGATGCATTAGTGCTAATTTTTCAAAACTCTTTAGATTCTGGAGTAGTTCCTGAGGACTGGAGGGTAGCTAATGAAACCCCACTTTTTAAAAAGGGAGGGAGAGAGAAAACGGGGAATTATAGACCAGTTAGCCTAACATCGGTAGTGGGGGAAATGCTAGAGTCAGTTATTAAAGATGTGATAGCATCACATTTGGAAAGTGGTGAAATCATCGGACAAAGTCAGCATGGATTTATGAAAGGCAAATCATGCCTGACGAATCTTATAGAATTTTTCGAGGATGTAACTAGTAGAGTGGATAAGGGAGAACCAGTCGATGTGTTATATCTGGACTTTCAGAAGGCCTTCGACAAGGTCCCACATAGGAGATTGGGGTACAAACTTAAAGCACACGGTATTGGGGGTTCAGTGTTGAGGTGGATAGAGAATTGGTTGGCGGACAGGAAGCAAAGAGTAGGAATAAACGGGTCCTTTTCGGAATGGCAGGTAGTGACTAGTGGGGTACCGCAAGGCTCAGTGCTGGGACCCCAGTTATTTACAATATATATATTAATGATTTGGACGAGGGAATTGAATGCAATATCTCTAAGTTTGCGGATGACACGAAGCTGGGTGGCAGTGTTAGCTGCGAGGAGGATGCTAGGAGGCTGCAGAGTGACTTGGATAGATTAGGAGAGTGGGCAAATGCATGGCAGATGCAATATAATGTGGATAAATGTGAGGTTATCCACTTTGGCCGGCAAGAACAGGAAAGCAGAGTATTACCTGAATGGTGGCCAATTAGGAAAAGGGGAGATGCAACGTGACCTGGGTGTCATGGTGCACCAGTCATTGAAAGCAAGCGTGCAGGTGCAGCAGGCAGTGAAGAAAGCGAATGGTATGTTAGCATTCATACCAAGAGGATTTGAGTATAGGAGCAGGGAGGTTCTGCTGCAGTTGTACAGGGCCTTGGTGAGACCGCACTTGGAGTATTGTGTACAGTTTTGGTCTCCTAATCTGAGTAAAGACATTCTAGCCTTAGAGGGAGTACAGAGAAGGTTCACCAGATTGATCCCTGGGATGGCAGGACTTTCATATGAAGAAAGACTGGATAGACTAGGCTTATACTCACTGGAATTTAGAAGACTGAGGGGGGATCTTATTGAAACATATAAAATTCTTAAGGGGTTGGACAGGCTGGATGCGGGAAGATTGTTCCCGATGTTGGGGAAGTCCAGAACCAGGGGTCGCAGCTTAAGGATAAGGGGGAAGTCTTTTAGGACCGAGATGAGAAAGTTTTTTTTCACACAGAGAGTGGTGAGTCTGTGGAATTCTCTGCCACAGAAGGTAGTTGAGGCCAGTTCATTGGCTATATTTAAGAGGGAGTTAGATGTGGCCCTTGTGGCTAAAGGGATCAGGGGGTATGGAGAGAAGGCAGGTACAGGTTACTGAGCTGGATGATCAGCCATGATCATATTGAATGGCGGTGCGTACAGGCTCGAAGGGCCGAATGGCCTACTCCTGCACCTATTTTCTATGTTTCTATGTATCTCTAAACTAAATGACTTCTTCTAAGTGAATGGTATTGCCTCATGTACTGAGATACAGTTTTAAAAAAAAGACTTGTTTTGCCTGCAATCCGGGCACATCATGTTACGCACGTGTACAACAGGTAGTGTAAAAGAGAAAATAAACACAGTGCACTCTGCAGTGATGTAAGGTGAGATGCAAGTATTGAGAAAAACACACAGTGCTTTGAAAGTGGTGTCACAGGTAGGTAGGGCGGTCAAAAAGGCTTTTGGCACATTGGCCTTCATTAGTCAGAGTATTGAGTACAGACGTTGGGAGCTCATGTTACAGTTGTGCAAGACATAGGCGAGGCCACAATTAGAGTATTGTTTCACAAAATGCTGGAGTAACTCAGCAGGTCAGGCAGCATCTCGGGAGAGAAGGAATGGGTGACGTTTCGGGTCGAGACCCTTCTTCAGGCCTTGAGGAGAAATCGCAGTGGAGCAACAAGTAGCATAAGAAAATAACTGCAGATGCTGGTACAAATCGAAGGTATTTATTCACAAAATGCTGGAGTAACTCAGCAGGTCTCTGGTCACCCATTCCATCTCTCCTGAGATGCTGCCTGACCTGCGGGGTTACTCCAGCATTTTGCGAAATAAATACCTTCGATTTGTAACAGCATCTGCAGTTATTTTCTTACATTTCATGACATAGGAAAGATGTTGTCAAACAGGAAATGGTGTAGAGAAGATTAACAAGGATGTTGCCAGGACTCGAGGGCCCGAGCTATAGGGAGAGAGGTTGAGCAGGCTAGGACTTTATTCCTTGGAGTGCAGGAGGATGAGGGGTGATCTTATAGAGGTGCACAAAATCATGAGAGGTATTGATCAGGCAAATCTTTTGCCAGGAACAGGGGAATCGAGAACCAGAGGATATAGATTTAAGGTGAGTGGGTAAAGATGGAATAGGAACCTGAGGGACCTTTTTTACAGAAAGGGTGGTAGGTGTATGGAACGAGCTGCTGGAGGAGGTAGTTGAGGCAGGTAACATCACAACGTTTGACAAACATTTAAACAGGTGCATGGATAGGATAGGTTTGGAGGGATATTAGCCAAACGCAGGCAGGTGGGACAAGTGCAGATGGAGCATGTTGGTCGGTGTGGGCAGGTTGGGCCGATGGACCCGATTCCACACTGAATTACTCTGTGCTGGGAGCACTCAGCAAGTCAGGCAGCATCTGTGGAGGGAATGGACAGCCATTTCAGGTCGAGACCTTACTCCCATCAGTATGAAGAAGAATCCCATCCCGAAACATCATCTGCCCATTTCCCACCAGAGAGAGGAAGAAGGGTCTCGACCCGAGACGTCACCCATTCCTTCTCTCCAGAGATGCTGCCAGTCCCGCCGAGTTACTCCAGCATTTTGAGTCTGTCTCCCTTCAGAGATTTGTCCGACCTGCTGAGTTAGTGTCACACAGCACGGAAACAGGCCATTCGGCCCAATTCCTCAAAGTCGACCAAGTTCCTCCAGCGCTTTTATTTTTAAAAACTGGCAAGTGATAGGTTGATTCCAGCATCTGCAGCCTCTTGTGTCCGCGTGATGTAAGTATTGGGTGGAAGACCACAAACAATTTTCCCCAGTTTACATAGAACCAGTGCCATTAACATCCACCTTAAAGAGTAGGCGCGCCTGAGATCTACCAATGTTGGTCCTCAGACGCGCCTGAGATCTACCGATGTTGTTTATCGTCCCGCACCGGGGAAATTTACAGTGTTACAGCAGCAAAGTGGATAGCAAGAGCAAGAGATCATTCATTATAAATAAAAGATACATAATTTGTCATTTGTTTCCGAGTGTTCTTAGCTGTTATTGTTGACTCGTCCGCTGGGAGCAGTGCTAGTTGCGCAGTCTCACAGCAGCGGGAAGGAAGGACCTCCTACATCTCTCCTTCACGCACTTGGGGTGAAGGAGTCAGTCAGTGAAGGAGCTACTCAGTGCAGTGACAGTGTCCTGCATGGGGTGGGAGTCGTTGTCCAGCCGCGATGTTAGCTTTGCCATCATCCTCCTCTCTCCCACCGCCTGCACTGAGTCGAGGGGGCAACCCAGGACAGAGCCGGCCTTCCTGACCAGCTTGTCGAGAAAATCCCGAAAAACACTCGGCAGGTCAGGTAGCATCTGCGGAAGGTGAAACAGAGCCAGCAGTCCAGGTCAGAAGATGGACTCAATAAGGTGGAGTAACTCAGCGGGACGGGCAGCATCTCTGGAGAAAAGGAATCGGTGACGTTTCGGGTCGAGACCCTTCTTCAGACTGAGAGTCGGGGGAAAAGGAAACGAGAGATATAGACGGTGATAAAGGGAGATTATAGAATAACTGAATGAAAGATGTGCAAAAAGTAACGATCAAGGAAAGGTGGAGACCACAATGGTCCATTGTTGGCTGTAGGGTAGGTGATAATAAGTTATACAGGCAGTCAAACACAACAGGACGACAGTGAAACTAGTACGATGACTAAGGTGGAGGAGAAATGAAGACAATAGGTGCAGGAGGAGGCCATTCGGCCCTTCGAGCCAGCACCGCCATTCAATGTGATCATGGCTGATCATTCTCAATCAGTACCCCTTTTCTGCCTTCTCCCCATACCCCCTGACTCCGCTATCCTTAAGAGCTCTATCTAGCTCTCTCTTGAATGCATTCAGAGAACTGGCCTCCACTGCCTTCTGAGGCAGAGAATTCCGCAGATTCACAAGTCTCTGACTGAAAAAGTTTTTCCTCATCTCAGTTCTAAATGGCCTTACCCCTTATTCTTAAACTGTGTGGCCCCTTGTTCTGGACTCCCCCAACATTGGGAACATGTTTCCTGCCTCTAACGTGTACCAACCCCTTAATAATCTTATATGTTTCGATAAGATCCCCCCCTCTCATCCTTCTAATGGAAGGGGCACAAGAGCTACTTGAAGCTAGAGAAATAAATATTCATACCGCTGGTCAGAAGCTCTTTGTCTGGAGCCTGGTTTGGGATCGGCTCCATCCAAGACCTCAAGAAATCGCAGCGAATTGTGAACGCAGCCCAGACCATCACACAAACCAACCTCCCATTCATTAACTCCATCTACACCTCACGCTGCTTCGGCAAGGCCAGCAGCATAATCAAGGACCAGTCGCACCCCGGCCACTCCCTCTTCTCCCCTCTCCCCTCGGGCAAAAGGTACAGAAGTGTGAAAACGCACACCTCCGGATTCGGGCACAGTTTCTTCCCAGCTTTTATCAGGTAACTGAATCAGCCTACCACAACCAGAGAGCAGTGCTGAACTACTGTCTACCTCTTTGGTGACCCAGACTATCTTTGATCGGACTTTACAGGCTTTACCTCGCACTAAACATTATTCTCTTATCATGTATCTCTACACTGTGGACGGCCCGATTCTAATCATGTATTGTCTTTCCACTGGCTGGTCAGCACGCAACAAAAGCTTTGCACTGTACCCGTCTATTGCTTTATTCACAAAATGCTGGAGTAACTCAGCAGGTCAGGCAGCATCTCGGGAGAGAAGGAATGGGTGACGTTTCGGGTCGAGACCCTTCTTCAGTCTCGACCCGAAACGTCACCCATTCCTTCTCTCCCGAGATGCTGCCTGACCTGCTGAGTTACTCCAGCATTTTGTGAATAAATCGATTTGTACCAGCATCTGCAGTTATTTACTTATACCGTCTATTGCTTGGTACACGTGACAATAATCTAAACTGGAAGTGTTCGCCTGGTACTTAAGAGGGGTCGGCAGAGGCAGAGATGCGAGGGTGTATAATGAAGTGGACACAGGGGACAAGCAGACGGCCATTCGTCCCGTCGCTCTGATGCCCGTCGCTGTGACTCACCGTGCACCCTGTGCGTCAGGGGAGAGGGTAGGGGGGCTGAAGATGTCCTGGTTGGGTTGCTCCTGGGTTTGGATGATCAGCCATGATCATATTGAATGGCGGTGCAGGCTCGAAGGGTCTCGACCCGAAACGTCACCCATTCCTTCTCTCCCGAGATGCTGCCTGACCTGCTGAGTTACTCCAGCATTTTGTGAATAAATCGATTTGTACCAGCATCTGCAGTTATTTTCTTATACTACTGGTTGCTCCTGGGGTTGGTTGGGTTGCTCCTGGGGACTGCTCTGCCCGAGCCGGCTGCCTGTCCCTTTTCCGGGGTTATGCCCGCGCCCGGGAAAAGGACTATGTGCTGCCCTGGGGGATTTGCGGGATCGTTGGGCACCGCAGGGGGTGGAATGTATCCCCAATAAGGACGGGGAAATAGTTATTTACTATTCAGAATTTAAGAATATTCGTTTTACTTTGCATCATGGTGGTGGATTTGTTTGTATTGTTTTATTTTCCTTTAGTTTAGTTTAGAGAACAGGCCCTTCGGCCCACCGGGTCCGTGCCGCCCAGCGATGCCCGCACACTAACACTATCCTACACACACACTAGGGACAATTTACATTTATACCAAGCCAATTTACCTACATACCTGCACGTCTTTGGAGTGTGGGGGGAAACCGAAGATCTCGGAGAAAACCCACGCAGGTCACGGGGAGAACGTACATAGAAACATAGAAAATAGGTGCAGGAGTAGGCCATTCGGCCCTTCGAGCCTGCACCGCCATTCAATATGATCATGGCTGATCATCCAGCTCAGTATCCCGTACCTGCCTTCTCTCCATACCCCCTGATCCCTTTAGCCACAAGGGCCACATCTAACTCCCTCTTAAATATAGCCAATGAACTGGCCTCAACTACCTTCTGTGGCAGAGAATTCCACAGACTCACCACTCTCTGTGTGAAGAAATGTACAAACTCCGTACAGACAGCACCCGTGGTCGGGATGGAACCCGGGTCTCCGGTGTTGCAAGCGCTGTGAGGCAGCAACTCTACCGCCGCGCCAGTGCCTGGCAGTTGTTTTTTACATATCATTTTTGTAAATAATTGATTAAAACTATATTATTTTATTAAAAAGCTGTGACTCACCGTGGTCTGGAGCAGCAGCACAGAAGCTTCTCTGAGCGAGACCAGGCGACATGTACATTTGACGCTCCACCGCGGCACCCAGTAGAGGAAGAGGAGGAGGAGTCCGCCGCTGCACAGGGTCCCCAGGCCCACCAGACCCACCCTCCACCAGCAGGGCCGGTAACCACACACCACCTGGACAATGCAGGGCAGAGATGGTCAGCAATTAACCGGGGCCGTCGGACCAGCCATCCTAACCCATCCCAGACCACACCAACCCAGTCCCACACCAACCCAGACCACCAACCCTGTCCCACACCCACCCATACCAACCCTGCCCCACGCCAACCCTGCCCCACCACAAGCAAGCCCAGCCCCACCGCAGCCCAGCAGCACACCATCCCTGATGCATCCTAGCCCACACCAACCCCATCTCAACACATCCCAGCCCACACCAACTCAGTCTCACCACATCCCAGCCCACACCATCCCTGATGCATCCTAGCCCACACCAACCCCATCTCAACACATCCCAGCCCACACCATCCCTGATGCATCCCAGCCCACACCAACCCAGTCTCAACACATCCCAGCCCACACCAACCGTGTCTCACCACATCCCAGCCCACACCAACCCTGTCTCAACATATCCTAGCCCAAACGATGTTCAACGAGATCTGGGTGTCCTAGTGCATCAGTCACTGAAAGGAAGCATGCAGGTACAGCAGGCAGTGAAGAAAGCCAATGGAATGTTGGCCTTCGTAACAAGAGGAGTTGAGTATAGGAGCAAAGAGGTCCTTCTACAGTTGTACCGGGCCCTGGTGAGACCGCACCTGGAGTACTGTGTGCAGTTTTGGTCTCCAAATTTGAGGAAGGATATTCTTGCTATTGAGGGCGTGCAGCGTAGGTTCACTAGGTTAATTCCCGGAATGGCGGGACTGTCGTATGTTGAAAGGCTGGAGCAATTAGGCTTGTATACACTGGAATTTAGAAGGATGAGGGGGGATCTTATTGAAACATATAAGATAATTAGGGGATTGGACACATTAGAGGCAGGAAACATGTTCCCAATGTTGGGGGAGTCCAGAACAAGGGGCCACAGTTTAAGAATAAGGGGTAGGCCATTATAGAACGGAGATGAGGAAGAACTTTTTCAGTCAGAGAGTGGTGAAGGTGTGGAATTCTCTGCCTCAGAAGGCAGTGGAGGCCAGTTCGTTGGATGCTTTCAAGAGAGAGCTGGATAGAGCTCTTAAGGATAGCGGAGTGAGGGGGTATGGGGAGAAGGCGGGAACGGGGTACTGATTGAGAGTGATCAGCCATGATCGCATTGAATGGCGGTGCTGGCTCGAAGGGCTGAATGGCCTCCTCCTGCACCTATTGTCTATTGTCTATAAACCAACCCTGTCTCACCACATCCCAGCCCACACCAACCCTGTCTCAACACATCCCAGCAGCACACCATCCCTGATGCATCCCAGCCCACACCAACCCTGTCTCAACACATCCCAGCCCACACCAACCGTATCTCACCACATCCCAGCCCACACCAACCCTGTCTCAACACATCCCAGCCCACACCAACCCAGTCTCACCACATCCCAGCCCACACCAACCCTGTCTCACGACATCCCAGCCCACACCAACCCCATCTCAACACATCCCAGCAGCACACCATCCCTGATGCATCCCAGCCCAAACCAACCCTGTCTCACCACATCCCAGCCCACACCAACCCCATCTCAACACATCCCAGCCCACACCAACCCTGTCTCAACACATCCCAGCCCACACCAACCCAGTCTCACCACATCCCAGCCCACACCAACCCCATCTCAACACATCCCAGCAGCACACCATCCCTGATGCATCCCAGCCCACACCAACCCCATCTCAACACATCCCATGCCCACACCAACCCTGTGCATCCTAGCCCACACCAACCCCATCTCAACACATCCCATGCCCACACCAACCCTGTGCATCCTAGCCCACACCAACCCCATCTCAACACATCCCAGCAGCACACCAGCCCTGATGCATCCCAGCCCGCACCAACCGTCTCAACACATCCCAGCCCACACCAACCCAGTCTCAACACATCCCAGCCCACACCAACCCAATCTCACCACATCCCAGCCCACACCAACCCCATCTCAACACATCCCAGCAGCACACCATCCCTGATGCATCCCAGCCCAAACCAACCCTGTCTCAACATATCCTAGCCCAAATCAACCCTGTCTCAACACATCCCAGCAGCACACCATCCCAGTCTCACCACATCCCAGCCCACACCAACCCAGTCTCACCACATCCCAGCCCACAACAACCCTGACTCAACATATCCTAACCCACACCAACCCAGTCTCACCACATCCCAGCCCACACCAACCCCATCTCAACACATCCCAACCCACACCAACCCAGTCTCAACACATCCCAGCCCACACCAACCCTGTCTCAACACATCCCAGCAGCACACCATCCCTGATGCATCCCAGCCCACACCAACCCTGTCTCAACACATCCCAACCCACACCAACCCAGTCTCAACACATCCCAGCCCACACCAACCCTGTCTCAACACATCCCAGCAGCACACCAACCCAGTCTCACCACATCCCAGCAGCACACCATCCCTGATGCATCCCAGCCCACACCAACCCTGTCTCAACACATCCCAACCCACACCAACCCAGTCTCAACACATCCCAGCCCACACCAACCCTGTCTCAACACATCCCAGCAGCACACCAACCCAGTCTCACCACATCCCAGCAGCACACCATCCCTGATGCATCCCAGCCCACACCAACCCCGTCTCAACACATCCCAGCCCACACCAACCCTGATGCATCCTACCCCATGCCAACCCAGTCTCACCACATCCCAGCCCACACCAACCCTGATGCATCCTACCCCATGCCAACCTGTCTCAACATATCCCAGCCCACACCAACCCTGATGCATCGTACCCCATGCCAACCCTGTCTCAACACATCCCAGCCCACACCAACCCCGTCTCAACACATCCCAGCCCACACCAACCCAGTCTCAACACATCCCAGCCCACACCATCCCAGTCTCACCACATCCCAGCCCACACCAACCCTGTCTCAACATATCCTAGCCCAAACCAACCCTGTCTCAACACATCCCAGCCCACACCAACCCTGATGCATCCTACCCCATGCCAACCCTGTCTCAACATATCCCAGCCCACACCAACCCTGATGCATCCTACCCCATGCCAACCCAGTCTCACCACATCCCAGCCCACACCAATCCTGTCTCACCACATCCCAGCCCACACCAACCTGGCCCACAAAATCGCAGATAAGCAACCGTGTCCTACGCCATCCCAGCCCACCAACCGTGTCCCACCCCAACCGAACCCACTAACCCAGCAACCATGCCAAAGCAGCTCAACAACCCCATCCCACACCAAGACCACCTGATCTAAGACCAGCAACCCAGCGCTATGCCAACCCTGTCCCACCCCATCCCAGACCACCAACCCTGGCCCACCGCAACCCTACACCACCCCAAACGAGCCCAGCCCCAGCAATGCTGTCCCACCCTCCCGATACTCCCCTCGCCCTAACACTCCCCTTGTCTCTCCCCATCTCCCTCAAGCTCCCAACCACCATAATCTCTCCTCCTCAGACCTACCTCATCTCTCCAACTGCCCCATCCATCGGCACCACCCCGCTCCTTCCCAAATTCTATCTCCACACCCACCTATCCCCTCTCCCGACCTTTCCCACTGGGATGAGGTCAACATGCCCACAACCCTTCTCTCCCAAACTCCCTGCACCCTCACCACAGTAGGTCACCCTAGCCACCGCGGGCTCCCTCAGCCCAGGTTCCCACACGGATTACACCCATCCCTCGCTCTCTTCCACACGGACTGGGGTAGGCACGGAGGGGGGGGAGGGGGGAGCAAGGACTCACCATCTCATCCTCGCTCTCCGCGTTGAGGTACCTCCGCTCCGTTCTCTCCATTTGTCCCTCTGCCTCACCACTCTACGTCCCCACCTGTGCAGCCCTGCAGCGACAAAGTCCGTAAGTGATAGGAGCAGATTAAGGCCATTCGGCCCGTCAAGTTTACTCCGCCATTCAATCATGGCTGATCTATCCCTCCCTCCCAACCCCATTCTCCTGCCTTCTCCCCGTAACCCCTGACACCCGCACTGATCCAGAATCTATCTTTGTCTGCCTTAAAAATATCCACTGACTTGTGGCCTCCACAGCCGTCTGTGGCAAAGAATCCCACAGATTCACCGCCCTCTGACTAAAGAAATTCCTCCTCATCTCCTTCCTGAAGGGATGTCCTTTAATTCTGAGGCTGTGCCCTCTGGTCCTAGACTCTCCCACTAGTGGAAACATCCTCTCCACATCCACTCTACCCGGGCCGCACACTATTCAGCACGTTTCAATGAGATCCCCCCTCGTTTTTCTAAACTCCAGCGAGTACAGGCCCCAGTGCCGACAAACGCTCATCATAGGTTAACCTACTCCTCCCTGGGATCGTTCTTGTAAACATAGGAAGGGTTTAGAGGGATATGGGCCAAATGTGACTAGCTTAGATGGGGCATCTTGGTCGGCATAGACTGGTTGGGCTGAAGGGCCTGTTACCGTGGTATATGATTGTAAGATTCTATGAGTTAAAAGAAGCTTGGACGGATACAAGGAGAGGAAAGGTTTACAGGGATATTGGCAAATGGGACTAGCCTAGATAGGGCCTCCAGGTCGCTATGGGCGGGTTGGGTGCTGAGTGACTCTCAGGCTGACTGGTGTGATTTGCTTTCCCTGTGGCAGAGTCTCCTCTCTAATTAGTGTTCACATTGGGCGACACAGCGGTAGAGTCGCTGCCTTACAGCGCCAGAGTCCCGGGTTCGATCCCGACTGTGGGTGTTTGTCTGTGCGGAGTTTGTATGAGGGTGAGAATCTATGCTATTAGCTGATATAGTCAATTAGAGATATTATATTTTGTTGTAGTAGAGATGGTTTCTTTTGTTGTTTTAGCTAATATAAAATGAGCGCTTATTTTAGTGGAAAGCAGTAAGATGGATGCTTGTGGCAGAAATGTTATCCTTGGGAACAGAATGTGTTTCATCATCATCATATCATATATATACAGCCGGAAACAGGCCTTTTTGGCCCTCCAAGTCCGTGCCGCCCAGTGATCCCCGTACATTAACACTATCCTGCACCCACTAGGGACAATTTTTACATTTACCCAGCCAATTAACCTACATACCTGTACGTCTTTGGAGCGTGGGAGGAAACCGAAGATCTCGGAGAAAACCCACGCAGGTCACGGGGAGAACGTACAAACTCCTTACAGTGCAGCACCCGTAGTCAGGATCGAACCTGAGTCTCCGGCGCTGCATTTGCTGAAAAGCAGCAGCTCTACCGCTGCGCTACCTGTTTGTCCCTTTACGCATAGATTCTCAAGGGGGGGACCTCATTGAAACGTACAGAATAGTGAGCGGCCCGGATAGAGTGGATGTGGAGAGGATGTTTTCCACCAGTGGGAGAGTCCAGGACCAGAGGGCACAGCCTCAGAATTAAAGGACGTCCCTTTAGGAAGGAGATGAGGAGGAATTTCTTCAGTCAGTGGGTGGTGAATCTGTGGGATTCTTTGCCACAGAAGGCTGTGGAGGCCAAGTCAATGGATATTTTTTCGGCAGAGATAGATAGATTCTTGACCCGTGACCTGTGTGGGGTTTTCTCCGAGATCTCAGGTTCCCTCCCACACTCCACAGATGTGCTGGTTTGTAGGTTAATTAGCATGGTATAAATGTAAAATTGTCCTTGGTGTGTGTAGGATAGTGTATTCGGTGGGCCGAAGGGCCTGTTTCCACGCTGTATCTCTGAACTAAACTAAAAATTAATCAGCACATTTGCTCTGGAACACATCGATTGCCACGGTGAAATCAAATGGTGAACCGCATTTGTGCGCTGGAATGTTAATAACACCGTGAAAAGCCACAGATAATGCTGGAAAGGCCTGGAGAGGAAATTCCTCCTGAAAGGGTGTAGGAGAGAGGGGGGCGGGGGAGGAGAGAGAAAGAGAGGGGGAGGAGAGAGAAAGAGAGGGGGGGAGAGAGAAAGAGAGAGGGGTGAGAGAAAGAGAGAGGGGGGAGAGAGAAAGAGAGAGGGGTGAGAGAAAGAGAGGGGGGGTGAGAGAAAGAGAGGGGGGGAGAGAGAAAGAGAGGGGGGGGAGAGAGAAAGAGAGAGGGGGAGAGAGAGAAGAGAGAGGGGGAGAGAGAGAAAGAGAGAGGGGGGAGAGAGAGAAAGAGAGAGGGGTGAGAGAAAGAGAGGGGGGGAGAGAGAAAGAGAGAGGGCGGGGGAGAGAAAGAGAGAGGGCGGGAGAGAGAAAGAGAGAGAGGGGTGAGAAGGAGAGGGGGGTGAGAGAGAAAGAGAGGGGGAGAGAGAGAGGGGGAGAGAGAGAGAGAGGGGGAGAGAGAAAGAGGGGGGAGAGAGAGAGAGAGAGGGGGAGAGAGAGAGAGAGGGGGAGAGAGAAAGAGGGGGGAGAGAGAGAGAGAGGGGAAGAGAGAAAGAGGGGGGAGAGAGAGAGAGAGGGGGGGAGAGAGAGAGAGAGGGGGGAGAGAGAGAGAGAGGGGGAGAGAGAAAGAGGGGGGAGAGAGAGAGAGGGGTGAGAGAGAAAGAGAGAAAGAGAGGGGAGAGAGAAAGAGAGGGGAGAGAAAGAGAGAGGAGGAGAGAAAGAGAGGCGGAGAGAGAAAGAGAGGGGAGAGAGAAAGAGAGGGGAGAGAGAAAGAGAGGGGAGAGAGAAAGAGAGGGGAGAGAGAAAGAGAGGGGAGAGAGAAAGTGAGGGGGGGGGGAAAAGAGGGGGAGGTGGGAAAGAGAGAGGGGGAGAGAAAGAGAGAGGGGGAGAGAAAGAGAGGAGGAGGAGAGAAAGTGAGAGGGGGAGAAAGACAGAGGGGGGAGAAAGAGAGAGGGGGAGAGAGAGAGAGGGGGAGAGAAAGAGAGAGGAGGAGAGTAAGAGAGAGGAGGAGAGAAAGTGAGAGGGGGAGAAAGACAGAGGGGGGAGAAAGAGAGAGGGGGAGAGATGCTGGTGCTGCAAGCACTGTAAGGCAGCAATTCTACTGCTGCTCCACCGTGCCTCCCCTTGTGAATTATGAAACTTACTGCCTCAAAAACCATCGGAAGCATTTTGAGCACAATATCTAAAAAGGAATTTTAAGTTTAGTTTAGTCAGAGGGTAGTGAATCTGTGGAATTCATTGCCACAGATGGCTGTGGAGTTCAATTCAATGGATATTTTATGGCAGAGATTGACAGGTTCTTGATTAGTACGGGTGTCAGGGGTTGTGGGGAGAAGTCAGGAGAATGGTATAAGAAAATAACTGCAGATGCTGGTACAAAATCGAAGGTATTTATTCACAAAATGCTGGAGTAACTCAGCAGGTCAGGCAGCATCTCAGGAGAGAAGGAATGGGTGATGTTTCGGGTCAAGACTCTTCTTCAGACAGGCAGCATCTCAGGAGAGAAGGAATGGGTGACATTTCGGGTCGAGACCCTTCTTCAGACTGAAGAAGGGTCTCGACCCGAAACGTCACCCATTCCTTCTCTCCTGAGATGCTGCCTGACCTGCTGAGTTACTCCAGCATTTTGTGAGTAAATACCTTCAGACTGAAGAAGGGTCTCGACCCGAAACGTCACCCATTCCTTCTCTCCTGAGATGCTGCCTGACCTGCTGAGTTACTCCAGCATTTTGTGAATAAATACCTTAGACAGGAGAATGGGATCGAGAGGGAAAGATAGATCAGCCATGGCCGAGTGGACCTGATGGGCCGAATGGCCTAATTCTGCTCCTACAATTTTCATGAACACGAGTTTAGTTTATTGTCACATGTACTGAGGTACAGTGAAAAGATTTTTGTTGCCTCCTATCCAGTCAGCGGAAATACTATACTTGATTGCAATCAAGCCATCCACGTTGTACAGGTACAGAATGAAGGGAACAACGTTCAGTGCAAGGTAAGCTCCAGAAAAATCCGATTAAAGCTAGTCGGAGGGCCTCCATGGCGGCTCAGGATGGCTCTCCAGTTGGCAATAGGATGGTTCAGTTGGTTTTCGCATCAGATCAATTCTCTTATTGAAAAGTAAGCCCGTTTCTGTTTACCATCATAGTAAATCCAGAATTTAGAAAAATCCTTGAAAAGGGAGAATAAAAAGTGCTGGAATACAGGAGGACGTATAGTCCCCATTGGACTTACCCCTTTGGTTCCGGTCTCTATGTCAGCTGAAATGCTGCCACTGTATGTCCCAGACCCTGTCCTGGGGGCTTGTTTGGAAGGCTGCCTGTGGAAGATGCAGAGGAAGATGATCGTTAATAAAAAATGTGTCCATAAATGGGAGGGTGGATTTATAAATCCAGGCAGAGGTGATTAACTTGGGATCGTGTTTGGAACACACAGTGGGCCGAAGGTAGGGTTGCCAACTATCTCGCTCCCATATAAGGAACATGGTGACGTCACTGCCCCGCGTCCCACGTGACCTCACCCAGCCATTCACCACGTGCACCCGCTCCATCAATGGCAGCCGCCCGGGCCGGGAGGCAGGTTGCTAAGCAACCTGCGTAAGGCGGCGCCCGGGCCTCCGGACCTACAGCGTCCGGGCCTAATACGGGACATGGGCGGTCCCGTACGGGATAAACCAATTTAGCCCAAAATACGGGATGTCCCAGCTAATACGGGACAGTTGGCAACACTAGCCGAAGGGCCTGTTCTTGTGCTGTACCGCCTGCAAGCAGGCAGGTGCCCAGGCACTCCTCGAACTGTCTACAAAAGTCAGTCCTTTCCCTAAAAGCCAGTCGGTAAGTCAGCCACTTTGTGGTAGCTGCTTCCAGGATGACAGCCATTTTGTGCAGCGTACCTGCACGAAGTCGGCCATTTTACGCGGGACCGACTCCAAACATTTTACCTGTAAAAAGTTGGCAAAAATCCCTTCGACATACCAACCCTACTCATTCAAACTCTGCTAAAACCCAAGAGGCAGGCCCCATGAGCTATAAATAAATATGCAGTGCCAGGCTTATCACTTACGGTATACAGCTGCTGGTATCAATAGATTCCCGGTAATGTCCCTGCTTTTGAAGGGACCATCTCCAAATTCCACCCCTCTCCCACCCAGTGTCAGACCCAATTCCTCCCACAGCTTGGCTCACAACCCCACAGCCACCGATGAAGCTGCCTTACTACGCTGGCTTCTGTTTGTTGATGGGCCGTTTGTTTAGCTTTGCAGGTGACAAGCTTTTTGTTGCGTGCTATCCAGTCAGCTAAAAGACGACACATGATTACAATCAGTCGCCGACAGTGTAGAGATACAAGATGGGATTAGTGCAAGAGAAAAGTTGTTATGATTAATAAACTATTATTGTTTGTTTTTATGGTGTATGTGTGTCTATATATGTGCTGGGTTTCAGCAGATGTTGAATATATGCTCTGAGTATGGTGTCCAATTTGACGTGAAATACAATGCTAAAAAGAGCGTTGTCATGATTTGTAAAGTAAAAAGGGGGACAAAGATCTAGTCTTCCCATCATTTTACCTGTCAGGGCAGGTTCTATCTGTCTGCTGTAAAGCTAAGTATCTGGGACATGTCATCACAGATCAAATGTCTGATGATGAGGACATGTATAGACAGCGCCGCATGTTGTATGCACAAGCTAACATGTTGGTTAGGAATATAAGAAAATAACTGCAGATGCTGGTACAAATCGATTTATTCACAAAATGCTGGAGTAACTCAGCAGGTCAGGCAGCATCTCGGGAGAAAAGGAATGGGTGACGTTTCGGGTCGAGACCCTTCTTCAGACATGTTGGTTAGGAAATTCCACTGGTGCTCAGGAAATGTCAAGATAAACCTGTTTAGAGCGTACTGTACTCCTCTTTACACTGCTCCTTTGTGGATAAAGTTTAATAAGTCAAGCATCCATAAACTTAAGGTTGCCTATAATGACTGCATGCGCATATTGCTTAGAAAGCCAAGGTGGTGCAGTGCAAGTGAACTGTTTTGTAGTGCAGGAGTCAATACGTTTCATGCCCTGTTGAGGAATCTCATGTTTAAATGTATATGCCGATTGAATGGTTCTCAGAATTCCATCATTGTGCTGCTGGTAAATCCTGGTTTCAGTGCCGTGAGATACCTGTCACCCATGTGGAAACATTGGTATTGTTGCCTTTTCTAATTTAATTTGATTTTATATGTATATACTGTGTACTGTATGTGTATTCTAATGGACCATGAGTCTGCTTAATAAATTTAATAATAATATATATATATATATACACTAGACCAAGTGGACCCATTGGGCCCAAACCTCTACTGCATTGGTGCAGTACCCTCTCCTCCCCCTCACCCCTTTCCTCCCCCTCCTCCCCCCCTCCCCTCCCCCTTCCCCCCACTCCATCTCCCTCAACCCCCCTTTATCCTCCCTCCCCCCTTCCTCCACCCCCCTCCCGCCCAAGGAGATAGATTTAAACTTTAAAATGTGAATAACAAAAAATATAACACCGATTCCAATGAAACTTCTTCCATTAGCACCAAAGGGACAACGGTGAGTAAGGTGGGCCTGAAATTGTTGCGCTATCGTGTACTGTTTTGGCTGTAGTTCAGGAACAAACAAACAAACAAGAGTTTTAGTATATAGACACACATATATATATATATACATATATATATACACATATACATATATATGGAAGGCAGACACAAAATGCTGGAGTAACTCAGCGGGACAGGCAGCATCACTGGAGAGAAGGAATGAGTGACGTTTCGGGTGGAAACCCTTCTTCAGACTGAACCTGGGTCTCGACACGAAATGTCACCCACTCCTTCTCTTCAGAGATGCTGCCAGTCCCCACTGAGTTACCCCAGCATTTTGTGTCTACCTTCAATTTAAACCAGCATCTGCAGTTCTTTCCTACACACACGCACAGATGTGTGGATGAGTGTGTGTGTGTGTGTGTGTGTGTATTTATGTGAGTATGTGTATCTATACACTGAACTTCTTTTCTCTCGTTATTATATTGTTTAGTGTACTGTATTTACATCTTCTGTTGCACTGCTGCAAGTAAGAATTTCATTGTTCTATCTGGGATACATGACAATAAAACACTCTTGACTCTTGATTAAAGACTCTCCAATGAGGTAGATGGGAGGTCAAGACCACACTCTAGTTGGGGGAGAGGATGATTCAGTTGCCTGACGACAGCTGGGAAGAAACTGTCCGTGAATCTGGGGGGGTGTGTTTTCAAACCTCTGTAACTCTTGCCCAATGGGAGAGGGGAGGAGTAGGGATGAGACTCATTCATGACTGCAAATGTGCCTCGTTTCGGGAATTATTGCAAATCCCGGCAGCAATTTCAGCGGCTGTGCTTGGAATTAGGCGATGGACAGAGGGGAATTATTGGCGGCACGGTGGCGCAGCGGTAGAGTTGCCGCCTTACAGCGAATGCAACGCCGGAGACCGGGGTTCGATCCCGACTACGGGTGCCGTCTGTAAGGAGTTTGTACGTTCTCCCCGTGACCTGCGTGGGTTTTCTCCGAGACCTTCGGTTTCCTACCGGACTCCACAGACGTACAGGTTTGTAGGTTAATTGGCTTGGTAAATGTTTTAAAAAATTGTCCCTAGTGGGTATAGGATAGTGTTAGTGTGCAGGGATCGCTGGTCGGCACGGACCCGGTGGGCCGAAAGGGCCTGTTTCCGCGCCGTATCTCTAAACTAAACTAAATAAACCCAGATGATGGTAAGTCGTGTATGGAGACATTCAGACTGCCTCTCCGAGCTTGGGAGGGCAAAGGGTGGCGGGGTCATCACTTGCTCCAAGATATTCAACAATGTATGACGTCAGCTAAGGAAACTCCAGATTAGACCCTCCCAAGACACGAAGATCCTTTTTGTTTCACTGCTCTCGTAGTTCCACCACGCCCAGCCGTTCTCATCCCTCCCCAATCCCACAGCCCAACTCTGCCCCAAAGAAAGACACAAAATGCTGGAGTAACTCAGCGGGTCAGGCAACATCTCCGGAGAACACGGATAGGTGACGTTTCAGATCGGGAACTTTCTTCTTCTTCCTTCTGAAGAAGGGTCCTGACCCGAAACGTCGCCTTTCCTTGTTCGCCAGAGATTCCATACACCCACCACCCTTTGTGTGAAAAAGTTACCTCTCAGGTTCTTATTAAATCTTTCCCCCAAGACTGCTCTCCAGAGATGCATCCTGACCCCTTGAGTTACTCCAGCACCTTGTCTCTGGCTTCGCCCATCTAAACCTCATCCTCCTGCGCTCCAAGGAATAGAGTCCCGGCCTACTCAACCTCTCCCTCTAGCTCAGACCCTCTAGTCCTGGCAACATCCTCGTAAATCTTCTCTGTACCCTCTCCAGCTTGACAACATCTTTCCTATATCATGGTGTTCAGACCTGAACAGAATACTCTCAATGTGGCCTCACCAACATCTCATACAACTGCAACGTGACCTCCCAACCTCTATACTCAATACGCTAGGGGGGTTATTAAGTCTCATATTCAGGGCCAGTAAACCTCCTGTTTTGAAGCAAGAGGAGTTGTCAATTCTGGTCCAGGAATGTTGTAAAATCATACAGCACCGAAACATGCCCTTCAGTCCTATTTCTCCATGTCGATCAAAATGCCCCATCAAAGCTAGTCCCATTTGCCCAAGCTTGGCACCATGTTGGCATGGACATGGTGGGCCGAAAGGCCTTTGGCTATGATGTAGAGGCATACAGCATGGATTCAGGCCCTTCAGCCTAACCTGCCCACGCTGACTAAGATACCCCATCTACACTGGTCCCACCTGCCCACATTTGGTCCATATCGCTCTAAACCTGTTGTATCCACGCACCTGTCTAAATATTTCTTAAACATTACTGTAGTACTACCTCTCCGGCAGCTCTTTCCATACACCCACAACCCTTTGTGTGAAAAGCTTATCCCTCAGGTTCCTATTAAATCTTTTCCCCCTCACCTTAAACCCATGTCCTCTAGTTCTCAATTCCCCTATTCTGGGCAAGAGACTCTGCGCGTCTACCCGCTCTATTCCTCTCATGATTTTGGACAAGATCATGGAACTCCAGTGTGGGAACACTAGGAGTTCTGATGAAGGAGCACAGTGTTAATTTGTAAGCTCAGTTGAGAATTGCAATAACATGGGCGGCACGGTAGCGCAGCGGTAGAGTTGCTGCTTTACAGCGAATGCAGCGCCGGAGACTCAGGTTCGATCCTGACTACGGGCGCTGCACTGTAAGGAGTTTGTACGTTCTCCCCGTGACCTGCGTGGGTTTTCTCCGAGATCTTCGGTTTCCTCCCACACTCCAAAGACGTACAGGTATGTAGGTTAATTGGCTGGGTAAATGTAAAAATTGTCCCTAGTGGGTGTAGGATAGTGTTAATGTACGGGGAACGCTGGGCGGCACGGACTTGGAGGGCCGAAAAGGCCTGTTTCCGGCTGTATATATATGATATGATATGATCTGTGTCTACATCTAATGCATCAAATTTATGTGCAGACACTACTCAGTGGGATCAATGTTTAATTGGTCACAGATGTTAGATATCACCTAGAATATCCTGGAATCCCTTGGTACTGACAACAGGTACAGGACATAAGAGGACACAAAGTGCTGGAGTAACTCAGCAGGTCAGGCAGCATCTTTGGAGAAAATGGATAGGTGACGTTTCGAGTCGGGACCCGTCTTCAGACTTTACTTTAGTCTTTAGAGATACAACGCGGACACAGGCCCTTCGGACCACCGAGTCCACGCCAACCAGCGATCACCCCGTATACTAACATTATCCTACACACTAGGATTTTACCAAACTCAATTAACTGACAAATCTATGAAGTGTGGGAAACCAAAGCACCCACAGAAAGCCCACGCGGTCACAGGGAGAACACTTAGTCAGGATCGAACCTGGGTCTCTGGCACTGTAAGGCAGCAACTCTACCGCTGTGCCACCGTGCCGCCCCTGACTGAACCAGCATCTCCCCTTCCTTGTTTCTCCAGGACATAGGAGTGGGCTTTTATCCCCTTTCGGTTTAAAGGAGAGTTGAAAGAGCGCAAGGAGAGGGAGGGGCAGGGCAGAGGTACACCATCACACACCAGTTCCCCATGCAACACTCTCACCTGACGCAGGATTACTTTAGTTTATAGATGCAGTCCTTCGGCCCACCAAATTCACGCCCTCTATCGATCACCCATTCACTCTAGCCCTATGTTATCCCACTTTCGCATCCACTCCCTACATAGCAGAGGCAAGTTACTGAGGCAATTAATCTATGTGGGAGAAAACCCACACGGTCACAAACACAAAGTGCAAACTCCACACAGACTGCGCCCTTTACTTTAGAGATACAGGGCGGAAACAGGCTCTTCGGCCCACCAAGTCCGCACCGACCTGCAATCACCCCGTACGCTGCACTATCCTACACACTTGGGATAATTTACAATTATACCAAGCCAATTAACCTCCAAACCTGTATCACGGAGAAAACCCACGCTGTCACAGGGAGAACGTACAATTCTGTACAGACAGCACCCGAGGTCAGGACTGTACCTGGGTCTTTGGCGCTGCAAGGCAGCAGCTCTACCAGCTGCGCCACCGTGTCACCATTTGAGCAGCTAATTCAGGGCCAAAACTCCCAGCAGAATAAAAGCAGAACATTGTGCTGTATCTCTGGTGAGACATTGACCCTGGGTCCAGTCAGGTGAATTTAAAACTGCCCGCTGCCACACTTGAACGTACAGTAGACCCCGTAGGTGTTGTATCGTCCTGGCCTAATGATAAAAGAGTCCTCCTGATAAATATTTACCAATGACACAAAAAAGATAATCTAGATATTTTGCAGTTTTCCGGGAACATGTTGTTCAGTTGGGCTGTATTCCAGCACTGCAGAGAATCTGCACCAAGGCCGTGAAAGGTACTTAGTTTAGTTTGGAGATACAGCTGGGAAACAGCCCCTTCGGCCCACCGAATCCGCGCCAACCAGCGATCCCCGCACATTAACATTATCCGACACACGCTAGGGACAATTCTACATTTATACCAAGCCAATTAACCTACAAACCTGCACGTCTTTGGAGTGTGGGAGGAAACCGAAGACCTCAGAAAACCCACGCAAGTCACGGTGAGAACGTACAAACTCCATACAGACAGCACCTGTAGTCACGATCGAACCATGGTCTCTGGCGCTGTAAGGCAGCAACTCTACCACTGAGCCACCCTGTCGCCACATACTGAATATAGAACTGGACAGAATAAACGTAGAATATAGCAGAGGAACAGGCCCTTTGGCCCACAATGTCTGTGTTAAACTAATGCCAAGATGGTGTTGTCCTACCAAGTTTCACTGTTTGAAAGGACAGGATAGAGTGGATGTGGAGAGGACGATTCCACTGGTGGGAGAGACTAGGACCAGAGGTCATAGCCTCAGAATAAAAGGACATACATTTAGGAAGGAGATGAGTGGGAATTTCTTCAGTCGGAGAGTGGTGAATTTATTGCCACAGAAGGCTGTGGAGGCCTTGGATCAATGGATATTTTTAAGGCCAGAGATATATAGATTCTTGATTAGTGGAGGAGAATGGGGTTTGGAGGGAGAGAGATCAGCCATGATCGAATGGCGGAGTAGGCTTGTTGAATGGCCTAATTCTGCTCCTATCACTTATGACCTAACGAACACACGTTATCACCCGGCCCACAGCCAACAATGGACCATTGTGAGCTCCGCCTTTCCTTGATCATCGTTGCTGACTTTAACTTGTCCTTTTGCATATGTTTCATTCATTTGTTCTATGTACCTTTTTCATTTCTCTCGTTTCCCCCTCCCCTGACTCTCAGTCTGAAGAAGGGTCTCGACCTGAAATGTCACCTATTCTTTTTCTCCAGAAATGCTACCTGATCCACTGAGTTACTCCAGCTTTTTGTGTCTATCTATGATGCCAAGACCAACTGTTATCTGCCACACAAAATTCTTATTCCTCCATATCCATGTGTCCATGGAAAAGTCTCTTAAATGCCACTATTGTATTTGCCTCAAACACCACTTAACCATGGGTAGCAGTTACAGGCATCCACCACTGTGTAAAAAAATGAGTAGATGGCGTTTCGGGCCAACACCCTCTTTCAGAAGCTGGTCGATTGCTCCTTGTCTCACTCACGCTTTGTCTCACACAAAGATGTCTTTTCATCTCTGGTCTTTGTCCAACCTACCAAAATTCCCCATCGCCTGTATCCACCTATCACTCACCGGGCTTTGTCCTCCCCACCTCTCTGCCAGCTTTCTCCACCCTCCCCTCCCCAACCACAGTCAGTGTGAAGAAGGAACCCGACCCGTAATGCCATGAGAGATAGGAGTAGATTTAGGCCATTCGGCCCATTAAGTCTATGCCGCCATTTGATCATGGCTGATCTATCTCTTCCTCCCAATCTCATTCTCGTGCCTTCTCCCCATAACCTCTGACACCTAATCAAAACTCTATCTATCTCTGCCTTAAAAATATCCACTGACTTGGCCACTACAGCCTTCTGTAGCAAAATATTTGACAGATTCACCACCCTCTGACTAATAAAAATTCTCCTCATCTCCTTCCTAAAAGAACGTCCTTTAATTCTGATGACAATAGACAATAGGTGCAGGAGTGGGCCATTCGGCCCTTCGAGCCAGCACCGCCATTCAATGTGATCATGGCTGATCATTCTCAATCAGTACCCCGGTCCTGCCTTCTCCCCATTCCCCCTGACTCCGCTATCCTTAAGAGCTCTATCTAGCTCTCTCTTGAATGCATTCAGAGAATTGGCCTCCACTGCCTTCTGAGGCAGTGAATTCCACAAATTTACAACTCTCTGACTGAAAAAGTTTTTCTTCATCTCCGTTCTAAATGGCCTACCCCTTATTCTTAAACTGTGGCCCCTGGTTCTGGACTCCCCCAACACTGGGAACATGTTTCCTGCCTCTAACGTGTCCAACCCCTTAATAATCTTATATGTTTCAATAAGATCCCCTCTCATCCTTCTAAATTCAAGTGTATACAGAACTCTGTGTATACTGTGATGCTATGACCTCTGGTCCTAGACTCTCCCGCCAGTGGAAATATCCTCTCCACATCCACTCTATCCAAACCTTTCACTATTCTTTGTGTCAATGAGGTCCCCCCTCATTCTTCTAAACTCCAGCGAGTACAGGCCCAGCACCGACAAACGCTCCTTCTACTCTACACCTTCCCAGGATCATTCTTGTAAACCTCTGCTGGACCCTATCCAGAACCAGCACATCCTTCCTCAGATATGGTGTCCATCCTTCCTTAGATATGTCACCTATTCATAGTCATACACATGTTTCATAAACGTTGTGATATTACCTGCCTCAACTACCTTCTCCTGCATCTCGTTGCATATACTTATCACCCTTTCTGTAAAAATGTTGCCCCTCATGTTCCTATTAAATACCTCTCCCCCCCCCCCCACCTTAAACCTACGTTCTCTGGCTCTTGATTCCCCTACGCTAGGGAATAAATTGTGCATTTACCCTCCCTGTTCCTCTCACGATCTTGTACTCCTCTACAAGATCACACCTCATCCTACTGCGCTCCAAGGAATAAAGTCCTCACCCGCTCCCTACAGCTCAGGCCCCTGAGTTCTGGCAACTCTGCCTCAGAAGGCAGTGGACGCCAATTCTCTGAATGCATTCAAGAGAGAGCTAGATAGAGCTCCTACGGATAGCGGAGTCAGGGGGTATGGGGAGAAGGCAGGAGCGGGGTACTGATTGAGAATGATCAGCCATGATCACATTGAATGGTGGTGCTGGCCCGAATGGTCTCCTCCTGCACCTATTGTCTATTGCAACAACATCGTAAAGCTTCTCTGCACCCTTTCCTGTAACAGGGCAACCAAAACAGAACACAACACTCTGAACGTGGCGGTGAATGGGACAACCGTCACTCTACCGGCCCAGCCATGCCGTCCCCTGTACTTTGGCACCAGGCACCAGCAGGCGCGGGTGTGTCGTGTGCAAGTCAGCACACGACAGCAGAGGCGAGGAAACAAAGGGAGAGAGGCAAGATAGGTAATCGGAGCAAACTCACGTCAGCCGACGGAATTACGACAACGCACCTGCTCGGTTCGCCAGAACCCTTCGAAGGCAGGAGGACAGACGTCTGCTCGGTCTTGGTCCCCCCCCTGTCCAAGTGAGACTGAAAGCCGTCGGACAGCGCACAGACATGCGGCACAGCACAATTGCAGGAGGTGGCTAGACAATGACCACGGTGGCCAACCCTGCTCCACAATAATGGCCATAGAAAATAGCCCCTTCCTGTATTCACTTCCTTGGAAACACACTGCCATTTTATCAGTCCTCCGACCCACAGCTTCCTTTATGCCCGACTGTGTGCGTGTGTGTGTGCGTGCGTGCGTGCAAGCTATGCTCGTTTCTTTAAGCACTTGCAGCCCATGGTGGACGTAACGTTCTCAAGTGGCTGAGATGTTACTGCCGACACACGGATGGGTGGCGATGGGTACGTTCAAGGAACGCATCCCCAAAATGAGGGGAAAGGTTTAATGGGAACCCGAGGGGCAGCTTTTTCACTCAGAGGGTGGTAGGTATATGGAACGAGCTGTCAGAGGAGGTAGTTGAGGCAGATACTGACAGCATTTAAAGGGCACCTGGACAGGTACATGGATAGGAAAGATTTAGAGGGAATGTAGAAACAAGGAACTGCAGATGGTGGTTAATACACGTAAGGGCAAAAGGTACTGGTGCAACTCAGCAGGTCAGGCAGCATCTCAGGAGAACACGGCTAGGTGACGTTGATGGTCGAGACCTTTCTTCCGAAGAAGGGTCTCCTGATGTCCCGACGGAAATGTCAAACCAAATCCGACCAAGGATGGGTCAGAGAAGGGTCTCGACCTGAAATGTCACCTATCCATTTTCTCCAGAGATGCTGCTTGACCCGCTGAGTTAATCCATCACTTTCAGTCCTTCAAGGTTTAGAGGGATACTAGACCAAGTGGACCCGTTGGGCCCAAACCTCTCCTGCATTGGTGCAGCACCCTCTCCTACCCCCCTCCCCTCCCCCTCCCCACTTCCCCTTCCCCCTCTCCATCCCCCTCAACCCCCCTTATCCACCTTCCTCCTCCCTCCCTCCCACCTCCCTAGGAGATAGATTAAAACTTTAAAATGTGAATAACTTTAAAAATATAACACCGATTTCAATAAAAGTACTTGCTTTACCATTAAAGCGATGACAGTGAGTAAGGTGGGCCTAAAATTGTCAAGCTATCGTGTACCGTTTTGGCTGTAGTTCGATCACAAATAAACAAACAAACGAGAGTTTTAGTATATAGATAGATGGGCCAAACCAGGGCAAATAGGACTAGCTTTGATGGGGCATTGGTCAGCATGGACGAGTTGGCCTGAAGGACCTGTTTCCATTGAGCAAGGCTCTAAGTGGGCAAATAGGGTTGGTGTAGATGGACAAAAAGTGCAGCATGGTCGTGGTGGGCCGAAGGGCCTGTTTCCGTGCTGTATGATACTATGAGCTCTTCTCCCCACCGGCTCACCCCTGGTGAAGCTGGAGCCTGTATACATGACTGGGTGTGAATTTTGTGCATACAGGCCCTTCAGCCCATCGAGTCCACGCCGACCATTAATCACCCATTTGCACTGATCCCATTACAAAAAAAGGTCTCCACATTATCGCCAGCTCCTCAGATTCTACCACCATGGTCCCGCTGAGTTACTCCAGCATTTGGTGTCTAGCATCCGATGAGAGTCTGAAGAAGGGTTCTGACCCGAAACATCACCTAACCATGTTCTCTGGGGGTGCTGCCTGACCCAATGAGTTAACTCCAGCACTTTCTCCCTTTTAAAAGTCGTTATTGTACCTGACTCATCTACCTCCTCTGGCAGCTTGTTCCATACAACACCACCCTCTGTTTGAAAAGGTTGCCCCTCAGGTTTCTATTAAATCTTTCCCCCCTTACCTTAAACCTATGTCTCCTGGCTCAGATTCAGATGGGACAATTAACCTACTGACCCACACATCTTTGAGACGTGGGAGGAAACCGGGGAGAGAAGAGGCATCCCAACCCGAAACATTGTCTACGCATTCCCTCCATAGATGCTGCCTGACCCACGGAGTTCCTCCAGCACTTTGTGTTTTGCTCAAAATTCCAGCATCTGCATTCTCTCATATTTCCACCCAGAGGGGGAAACCCAGTCACAGGGAGAACGTGCAAACTCCACTCAGACAGTATCTGAGGTTAATATCGAACCTGGGTGACTACAACTGCGAATCTACCACTGCATAGTTTAGTTTAGTTTCAAGATTCAACATGGACACAGACCCTTCAACCCACCAAGCAGACCACTGATCACCCGTTCACACTAGTTCTACGTCATCCCATTTTCGTATCCACTCTCTACGAACTAGGTATGAAGGAAGGAACTGCAGATGCTGGTTTAAACCGAAGATAGACACAAAAGGCTGGAGTAACTCAGCAGGACAGGCGGCATCTCTGGAGAGAAGGAATGGGTAACGTTTCGGGTCGAGACCCTTCTTCTGAAGTAGACTTATTGTCTATTGTCCCTTCAGAAGAAGGAAAGGTCTCGACCTGAAACATAGAAAATAGGTGCAGGAGTAGGCCATTCGGCCCTTCGAGCCTGCACCGCCATTCAATATGATCATGGCTGATCATCCAACTCAGTATCCCGTACCTGCCTTCTCTCCATACCCCCTGATCCCTTTAGCCACAAGGGCCACATCTAACTCCCTCTTAAATATAGCCAATGAACTGGCCTCAACTACCTTCTGTGGCAGAGAATTCCACAGATTCACCACTCTGTGTGAAAAAAAACTTTCTCATCTCGGTCCTAAAAGACTTCCCCCTTATCCTTAAACTGTGACCCCTTGTTCTGGACTTCCCCAACATCGGGAACAACCTTCCTGCATCTAGCCTGTCCAACCCATTAAGAATTTTTTACGTTTCTATAAGATCCCCCCTCAATCTTCTAAATTCCAGCGAGTACAAGCCGAGTCTATCCAGTCTTTCTTCATATGAAAGTCCTGCCATCCCAGGAATCAATCTGGTGAACCTTCTCTGTACTCCCTCTATGGCACCCATTCCTTCTCTCCAGAGATGCTGCCTGCCCTGCTGAGTTACCCCAGCCTTTTGTGTCTACCCTACACACTAGGGGCAATTTACAGAGGCCAATTAACTGAAGGTAGGTGGGAATAGCGTACATGGGGCACGTTGGCCGGTGTGGGCAAGTACGCATATTTTTGGGAAGTGGTAGGAAACCAGAGCACGCGGCAGAAACCCACGTAGTCGCAGGGTAAACGTAAACTTCACACAAATAGCGCCTGAGGTCAGGATCGAACCCGGGTCTCTGGCGCTGTGGGGCAGTGGCTATATCAGCTGTGCAATTGTGCCGCCCTACAATACCTCAAGTTTTACTTCTGCAACAATGTGCTAGTGCACATGATGCCCCACCTGCTCGTGTGGAGATGAGGAACGCAGAGCCAGATCTATCTTATTTGTTTGCTTGGGCCACTGGACTAGATAGATCTGGCTTTGCGTTCCTCATCTCCACGCTCGTGTTTGGCCCATATTCCTCTAAACCTTTCCTATACACCTACGCCGGTTAAATGTCAAAACATGGAACTGCAGATGATGGTTTACAAAATAAAAGATACAAAGTGGCGGAGTAACTCAGTGAGTCAGGCAGCATCCGATGTCAGTCTGAAGGGTCTCGACCCGAAACGTCATCCATTCCTTCTCTCCAGAGATGCTGCCTGTCCCGCTGAGTTACTCCAGCATTTTGTGTCTAGCATCCGATGACAGTCCGAAGAAGGGTTCTGACCCGAAACATCACCTAACCATGTTCTCTGGGGGTGCTGCCAGACCCAATGAGTTACTCCAGCACTTTCTCCCTTTTAAAAGTCGTTATTGTACCTGACTCATCTACCTCTGGCAGCTTGTTCCATACACCACCACCCTCTGTTTGAAAAGGTTGCCCCTCAGGTTTCTATTAAATCTCCCCTTACCTTAAACCTATGTCTCCTGGTTCTTGATTCCACAACTCTGGATAAAAGGCTCTGTGCATTCACTCTATCTATTCCCCTCAAGATCTTATGAATCCTCTCAATCTCACGACTTCCCTCCCACTTCCTTTCAAAACACTCTCTCACAAGTGCCCATCCAATCCCTTTTGCCGACCCTGCCCGTCTTTTGGAATGTGGGGGGAAACGTGAGCATCCGGGGAAAACCCGTGCATCACAGGGAGAAGGTGCAAACTCCACACACACACACACACACACACACACACACACAGAGACAACACCCGAGGTCAGGATCGGACCCGGGTTTCTGGCGCTGTGAGGCAGCAGCTCTACAAGTTGTGCCTCAACTTGATCAAAACCGTCTATATAAAAAGATTACAATTTCAATCTGATGAATCTTGAACCCACACTGCTGATGTGTCGTGTTCAGTCAGATCCTGCCCAGATGGCACAGTCAGCTTTAAGGGGTCACATGTCCTTCTTTGGAATCGTTTCATTTACGCTCATGGGATCCTGTGAGGAATTCCCCGCATTTCCCCCCTCCAAAATTAGTTTCATAACTCCAGCCCCTTGAGATTACGCAGTTAAAAAGATGAATTAAACAGCAGGCACGGTTGGCACATTTAGCTTAGTTTAGTTTCTTATTGTCATGTGTACTGAGATGCAAGAAAAAAGTTTTTGTTTGCGTGCTATCCAGCTACACACACCTGCAGTGCATAGATAAAAAGGTGCAACATTTAGTGCATTTCTCCCTCTATCTTCCTTTCTCCATCTATATCCTTCCTTTGTCCCGCCCCCCTGACATCAGTCTGAAGAAGGGTCTCGACCCGAAACGTCACCCATTCCTTCTCTCCCGAGATGCTGCCTGACCTGCTGAGTTACTCCAGCATTTTGTGTCTATAATAAATGCAGTGTGTCAGGGAAAAAGGATTGAAGTGAGAAGTACTATTGCACAGGCCCTTCATTTCCATAGAAATGACGTACTATTTCATCATTCCTGGAACTCAAGCAGAACAGGTTCTTGTGTAAAAATTAATTCCCTATCCATCTCACTCAATGCACTATGAACCGTGCAAGGAATAGAGACTGGTGTTTGATGTTAACAGCCGCATACCACACTATGCAAGGGTGGTCATATGAAGGGAGGGGGAATGGAGATTGGGGACAGGAAGAGAGGGGGGGGGATGCGAATCAGGGGTGGGATGGGGATGAATGAAGGGAGATGGGGATGAATGGGGGGAGATGTGGATGAGGAAAAGGGGATAGAAGAGATGAAGGGATGTGGATTGGGGAGGATGGGATGAGGGGTGGGATGGGAGGGGGAGACGATGGGAATCAGAGGAGAGGGGAGATAAGATTCGGGGAGTAATGGAGACAGGGGAGAGGAGGGCTGGGATAGGAATCGGGGAGGAATGGGATGAAGAGGAGGGGATAGGAGAGGAAGACGGTTGAAGATCGGGGAGAGGACAGATGAGGAGGGGTGGGATGGGGATCAGAGGAGGGATGGGTAATCAGGGAAGGGGATGAGAGGAAGAGGAGAGGTTGAGGATCGGGGAGGACAGATGAGGAGGGGTGGGATGGCTATCAGAGGTGGGATAGGGATGAATGAGAGGAGATAGAATCGGGGAGGATGGATGAGGGGTGGGATGGGGAGAGGATTAGAGATGGGGATGGGGATAGGAGAGATGAAGGGATAAGAATCGGGGAGGATGGACGAGGGGTGGGATGGGGTGAGGGGAGAGGATTGGAGATGGGGATGAAGGGGATAAGAGAGGAGGGGAACAGATGGACAAGGAGGGTGATCAGAATGGATGAGGGGTGGGATGGGGAATCAGAGGAGAGGGGAGAGGAAGGATGAGTACTGGG
Source organism: Rhinoraja longicauda (assembly GCF_053455715.1). Taxonomy (NCBI): domain Eukaryota; kingdom Metazoa; phylum Chordata; class Chondrichthyes; order Rajiformes; family Arhynchobatidae; genus Rhinoraja; species Rhinoraja longicauda. Next base: position 4,770,694 of record NC_135986.1, read on the forward strand.
GAGGGGGGGCTGGGGAGAGGAGAGAGGATGGTGATCAGGGGAGAAGATGAAGAAGGGGAGAGGAGGATAATGAGGATTAGGGTGCGATGGGGACGGAGGATGGGGAAGGGGGAGGAGGATGGGGAGAGGGGAGGAGAGGGGGAGAGCGGAGGAGGGGGAGAGGGGAGGAGGGGGAGAGGGGAGGAGGGGGAGAGCGGAGGAGGGGGAGAGCGGAGGAGGGGGAGAGCGGAGGAGGGGGAGAGGGGAGGAGAATGGGGACTGGGGAGAGGATAGATGGATGGGATGAGGAGAGGAGGAAGGATGGGATGAGGAGAGGAGGAAGGATGGGATGAGGGGAGGAGAATGGGGGGAGAGGGTGGGATGAGGGAAGGAGGAGAGGGAGAGAGATGGCAATCAGGGGAGGGGATGAGGAGGGGGTAGAGGATGAGGAGGGGGGAGAGGATGAGGAGGGGGGAGAGGAGGATGGTGAGGATTGGGGTGAGATGGGATGGGGACTAGAGGAGAGGAGGACGGGAGAGGTGGCGATCAGGGTAGGGATGGAGGGAGATGGCAAGCCTCACCTCGACGAAGCTCCACATCACATGGCATTGACCGCTCCACACTGCGGTGACGGTGGTGGCTCCCCTCAGCCTCAGGTCCCGGACTCCCCTTCCCTCCCTCTCCCCTCCCCTCCCTTCCTCTCTCTCCCCTTCCCTCTCTCCTTGTCTCCCTTTGCTCTCCCCTTTCTCCCTCTCCTTCTCTCTATCTATATCTATCTCTCCTCCTCTATATCTCTCTCTCTCTCTCTCTCTCTCTCTCCTCTCTCTTTCTCTCCTTTCTTTATCTATCTATATCTCTCCTTCCCTCTCTTTCTCTCTCCTCCCTCTACCCCCCCCTTTCTCCCTCTCTCTATCTGTCTATATCTGTCTATCTCTCCTCTCTCTCTCCCCTTCTCTCTATCTCTCTCTCTCCCTTTCTCTCTATCTATCTATCTATATATATATATATCTCTCTTCCCCCCCTCTCCCCTTCTCTATATATATCTCTCTCTCTCCTTCCCTCCCTCTCCTCCCTCTCTCCTTCCCCCCTCTCCTCTCTCTCCCCTTCTCTCTATGTCTCTCTCCCCTTCTCTCTATGTCTCTCTCCCTCTCCCCCCTCTCTCTCCCCTTCTCTCTATATGTCTCTCTCCCTCTCCCCCCCCCTCTCTCTCCCCTTCTCTCTCTATATATCTCCAAATTGCCCCTATCTCCTTCCCTCCTTCTCCCCCTCCCCTTCTCTCTATCTCTCTCTCTCTATATATATATATCCCCTCCTTCTCCTTCTCTCTCTCTCTCTCTCTCTTCCTCTCCTTCTCTCTCTCACCTCCTCTCTATCTATCTATCTATCTATCTATATATATATCCCCTCCTCCTTCTCTCTCTCTCCTTCTCCCTCCCTCTCCTCTCTCTCTCTCTCTCTCTATATATATATATATATAATATATATCTCCTCCTTCTCCCTCTCCTTCCCTTCTCTTCTCTCTCTCTCTCTCTCTCTCTATATATATATATATATATTATATATCTCCCTCCTTCTCTTTCTTTCTCTCCTCTCTCTCTATCTCTCTCTCTCTCTCTCTCTATATATATATATATATATCCTTCCCTCTCTCTCCTTCTCTCCCTCTCCCTCCTTCTCTCTCCCCTTTTCTCTCTCCTTCTCCTTTTCTCTCTCCTTCTCTCCTTCTCTCTCTCTCTCTCTCTCTCTCTCTATCTATCTATCTATCTCTCCTCTCTCTATATCTCTCTCTCTCTCTCTCTATATCTCTCTCTCTCTCTCTATATATATATATATATATATCCTTCTCCCTCTCTCTCTCTCAGCCTCAGGCCGGTACTGTGGGTCGCCGGGTCCGGGCCTACACCACCCGCCGTGTCCGCGCCGGTGCCTGAGAGCGGACAACAGGCAGCGTGCCCCGCCCACCCAGGGGCTCCTGCCAGTCACCGCGATGGCCCCGCCCTCGGCCCCGCCCACCCAGGGGCTCCTGCCAGACACCGCGCCTGCCCCGCCCTCTGCACCTGCCCTGCCCACCCCCAAGCGCTCCTGCCAGTCACCGCGCTGGCCCCTGCCCCGCCCACCACGGGGCTCCTACCAGTCACCGCCCTGGCCCCGCCCTCTGCCCCTGCCCCGCACAGGGTCTCCTGCCAGTCACCGCGCTGGCCCCGCCCTCTGCACCTGCCCATGCCCCGCCCACCCCAGGGGCTCCTGGCAGTCAACGCGCTGGCCCCGCCCTCTGCACCTGCCCACCCCAGCGGTTCCTGCCAGTCACCGCGCTGGCCCCGCCCTCTGCACCTGCCCTTGCCCCGCCCACCCCAGGGGCTCCTGCCAGTCACCGCGATGGCCCCGCCCTCTGCACCTGCCCCAGGGGCTCCTGCCAGTCTCCGCGCTGGCCCCGCCCACATCCCCGCCCACCCTAGGGTCTCCTGCCAGTCACCGTGCCTGCCCCGCCCTCTGCACCTGCCCCTGCCCCGCCCACCCCAGTGGCTCCTGCCAGTCACCGCGCCTGCCCCGCCCTCTGCACCTGCCTCTGCCCCAGGGGCTCCTGCCAGTCACCGCGCTGGCCCCGCCCTCTGCCCCATAAACAGAACTGTCCCGGCAGACCCCATTGTCTCTGCCTGCTCATGCCCCACCGAACTTATCTCCACCTACCCTGACTCCATCCTATCCCCCCCGTCAAATCCCTCCCCACCTACGTCCACGACACCTCACACGCTCTCCATCTCCTCGATAACTTCCGGTTCCCAGGCCCCCACTCCCTCATCTTCACCATGGATGTCCAGCCACTCTACACTTCCATCCCCCACAAGGATGGTCTCGAAGCCCTCCGTTTCTTCCTCGACCCAATCCCCATCTACCAACACTCTCCTCCGCCTAGCAGAGCTGGTTCTTACCCTCAACAACTTCTCCATTGATTCCTCCCACTTCCTCCAAACCAGAGGCGTAGCTATGGGCACTCGCATGGGCCCTAGCTACGCCTGCCTCTTTGTCGGGTACGTCGAACAATCCCTGTTCCGGGCGTACAACGGCCCCATCCACGAACTCTACCTCCGCTACATCGACGACTGCATTGATGCTACCTCTTGCACCCATGCAGAACTCACTGACTTCATACACTTCACCTCCAATTTCCATCCTGCCCTTAAATATACCTGGACTATCTCCGACATCTCCCTCCCGTTTCTGGACCTCACCATCTCCATCACAGGAGACAGACTAGTGACGGACATCTACTATAAACCCACTGACTTGCACAGCTACCTGGACTACACTTCTTCCCACCCGGTCCCCTGCAAAAAGTCTATCCCCTACTCCCAATTCCTCCGTCTGCGCCCGGGATGAGGTGTTTCACACTAGGGCATCAGAGATGTCCTCGTTCTTCAGGAAACGGGGCTTCCCCTCCTCCATTATAGATGAGGCTCTCACTAGGGTCTGTTCTACATCCCGCAGCTCCGCTCTTGCTCCCCCTCCCCCCACTCGCGACAAGGACAGAATCCCCCTCGTTCTCACCTTCCACCCCACCAGCCAGCGGATCCATCGAATTATCCACCAACATTTCCGTCACCTTCTCTCTCTATATATCTCTCTCTCTATATCTCTCTCTCTCTCTCTCTCTCTCCTTCCCTCATCCCATTCTCTCATCCCATCCTCTCATCCCATTCTCTCATCCCATTCTCTCATCCCATCCTCTCATCCCATTCTCTCATCCCATCCTCTCATCCCATTCTCTCATCCCATTCTCTCATCCCATTCTCATCTCATCCCATTCTCTCCCCCCCCATTCTCCTCCCCTCATCCCCCTCCCCACATCCCCTTCCCTCATCCCATCCTTTCTCCTAATCCCACCCATCTCGCCTCACCCCATCCTCCTCCTCCACTCCAGCCCATCGCACCCCAATCCACACTATCCTCCTCTCCCCCCTCCTCATCCTCTCCCCTGATCACCATCTCTCTCCCTCTCTTCCTCGTCTCATCCCATCCTCTCATCCCATAGAAACATAGAAAATAGGTGCAGGAGGAGGCCATTTGGCCCTTCGAGCCAGCACCGCCATTCATTGTGATCATGGCTGATCATCTACAATCAGTAACCCGTGCCTGCCTTCTCCCCATATCCCTTGATTCCGCTAGCCCCTGGAGCTCTATATAACTCTCTCTTAAATTCATCCAGTGAATTGGCTTCCACTGCCTTCTGTGGCAGAGGGTGGTGTCAGTGTGGGTTAGTGTGACTTGGTGGGCCGAAGGGCCTGTTTCCGCGCTGTATCTCTAAAGTAAGGTAAAGGTGAGGAGAGGTTTTGACTTGGTTGGATTTAAGAAGGGTTCTCGACCCGAAATGTCACCTGTCCATGTTCTCCAGAGATACTGCCTGACCCGCTGAATTACTCCAGCACTCCTGTGTCCTTTTGTATATAAAAATGTTCCCAATGTTGGGGTAGTCCAGAACCAGGGGCCACAGTCTAAGAATAAAGGGGAGGCCATTTAAAACTGAAGTGAGAAAAAACCCAGAGAGTTGTGAATTTGTGGAATTCTCTGCCGCAGAAGGCAGAAGGCAGTGGAGGCCAATTCACTGGATGAATTTAAAAGTGAGTTAGAGGGGGGGAAACGAAGCAAGTTTTACCTCTCCTCCTTTTCCCTTCTCCCCCCACCCCCTCCCCCCCCCCCCTCCCTTACTCCCCCCGTACAATCAGTCAAAAGAAGGGTGCAGATGCTGCTTAATACACAAAAGGACACAGAGTACTGGAGTGTGCAGTTTTGGTCTCCTAATTTGAGGAAGGACATTCTTGCTATCGAGGGAGTGCAGCGTAGGTTCACCGGGTTAATTGCCGGGATGGCGGGACTGACATATGATGAAAGAAAGGATCGACTGGGCTTATATTCACTGGGGATTTAGAAGGATTAGAGGGGATTGCATAGAAACATATAAAATTCTTAAGGGATCGGGCAGACTAAATGCTGGAAAAATGTTCCCCATGTTGGGGGGGAGTCGAGAACCAGGGGCCACATGGTTTAAGAATAGGGGGTAGGCCATTTAGGACTGAGATGAGGAAAAACCTTTTCACCCAGAGAGTTGTGAATCTGTGGAATTCTCTGCCACAGAAGTAAATGGAGGCCAATTCACTGGATGTATTTAAGAGAGAGTTGGATCTAGCTGTTAGGGCTAACCGAATCAACGGATATGGGGAGAAAGCAGGAACGGGGTACTGATTCTGGATGATCAGCCATGATCATATTGAATGGCGGTGCTGGCTCGAAGGGCCAAACGGCCTACTCCTGCACCTATTTTCTATGTTTCTAACTCAGAGGGTCAGGCAGCATCTCTGGCGAACATGGAAAGGTGATGTTTCGGATTCATCCCTCTTCTGTTCAACCCAATCAAAAACTCTCCTCACCTCTATCCACCTATCACTCGCCAAGTTTTGTCCCACCTCCCACCTCTCTTCCAGCTTTCTCGCCCCCACCACAATCAGTCCGAACTGTGGTCCCGATCTGAAACATCACCTATCCATGTTCTCCAGGGATGCTGCCTGACCCCCTAAGTTACTCCAGCACTTTGTGTCTTTTCTTTTGTAAAACAGCATCTGCAGTTCCTTGTTTCGACTCTGCACAGTGTATACCTCTTTGCTCGTGACTCTAAAAGCAGAGCGTGTTCACGGGCGTATGTGTACAAAATCACGAGAGGAATGGCCTGGCCACTCCCTCTTCCCCCCTCTTCCATCGGGCAAGAGGTGGGCGCAGCGGTAGAGTTGCCGCCTTACAGCGAATGCCGCGCCGGAGACTCAGGTTCGATCCTGACTACGGGCGCCGTCTGTACGGAGTTTGTACGTTCTCCCCGTAACCTGCGTGGGTTTTCTCCGAGATCTTTGGTTTCCTCCCACACTCCAAAGACGTACAGGTTTCTAGTTTAATTGGCTGGGCAAATGTTTAAAAATAATTGTCCCTAGTGGGTGTAGGATAGTGTTAGTGTGCGGGGATCGCTGGTCGGCGCGGACCCGGTGGTCCGAAGAGCCTGTTTCTGCACTGTTATCTCTAAATCTAAAACTAAAATCTAAAAAGTGTGAAAACGCACACCTCCAGATTCAGAGACAGTTTCTTCCCAGCTGTTATCAGGCAACTGAACCATCCTACCACAACCAGAGAGTAGTTCTGGCTTAATTTTAGTTATGTATTTTATAATGTATTTTATGTATTTTACTCGGCTTGTACTCGCTGGAAGATTGAGAGGGGATCTTATAGAAACTTACAAAATTCTTAAGGGGTTGGACAGGCTAGATGCAGGAAGATTGTTCCCGATGTTGGGGAAGTCCAGAACAAGGGGTCACACAGTTTAAGGATAAGGGGGAAGTCTTTTAGGACCGAGATGAGAAAGTTTTTTTTCATACAGAGAGTGGTGAATCTGTGGAATTCTCTGCCACAGAAGGTAGTTGAGGCCAGTTCATTGGCTATATTTAAGAGGGAGTTAGATGTGGCCCTTGTGGCTAAAGGGATCAGGGGGTATGGAGAGAAGGCAGGTACGGGATACTGAGTTGGATGATCAGCCATGATCATATTGAATGGCGGTGCGTACAGGCTCGAAGGGCCGAATGGCCTACTCCTGCACCTATTTTCTATGTTTCTATGTGGTGGAGCTGCTGCCTCACAGTGCCAGAGACCCGGGTTCAATCCTGACTACGGGTGCCGTCTGTACGCAGTTTGTACAACGTTCTCCCGTTGACCTGCGTGGGTTTTCTCCAGGATCTCCGGTTTCCTCCCACGCTCCAAGGGCATGCAGGTTTGTAGGTTAATTTGCTTTGGAAAAAATTGTGTGTGTGAGTGATGGTGCTCGTGTGATCGTTGGTCGGCACTACGGAAACAGCCTGTTTCAAGCTGTATCTCGAAACCAAACGACAAAAACTAAACAGTCAAAATGCCCACGCAGGAAAGAAGACAATTAGGAATAATCACAGCACATTTATTTTCCAGGAAAACAGACGACAGACATTTTAAGCCTCAGCAGCAGGAGACACTTTGGTACATGATCAAAATATACAAAAAAAAGCTTGAAATGTACACCAATGAATTTAATTGAACAAACATTCAGTTCGTTCGGATTTTTTTCAGGACGATTTGGATGGCAGGCTCTACCTCCCTCTTCCCTGAGTACACGGTCAGAAGTCGGATCATTTGTGATCTATCCAGTGAGCGACACGGTGGCGCAGCGCCAGAGACCCGGGTTCGATCCTGACCAAGGGTGCCGTCTGTACGGAGTTTGTACGTTCCTCCCCCCCCCCGTGAACTGTGTGGGTTTTCTCCAGTTCCCTCCCACATTCCAAAGACGTACAGGTTTGTAGATTAATTTTGGCTTTGGTAAAAAATGTAAATTGTCCCTAGTGTGTGTAGGATAGTGTTAGTGTACGGGGTGACCGCTTGTCGGCGCGGACTCGGTGTCCACACTGTCTCTAAAGTCTAAAAGTCTCTAAACTCTAAAGTCTGCTATTGTTACTCGATGGTCTCCAAATTTGAGGAAGGATATTCTTGCTATTGAGGGCGTGCAGCGTAGGTTTACTAGGTTAATTCCCGGAATGGCGGGACTGTCAAATGTTGAAAGACTGGAGCGGCTAGGCTTGTATACACTGGAAATTAGAAGGATGAGAGGAGATCTTATCGAAACGTATAAGATTATTAAGGGGTTGGACACGTTAGAGGCAGGAAACATGTTCCCAATGTTGGGGGAGTCCAGAACAAGGGGCCACAGTTTAAGAATAAGGGGTCGGCCATTTAGAACGGAGACGAGGAAAAACTTTTTCAGCCAGAGAGTTGTGAATCTGTGGAATTCTCTGCCTCAGAAGGCAGTGGAGGCCAATTCTCTGAATGCATTCAAGAGAGAGCTGGATAGAGCTCTTAAGGATAGCGGAGTCAGGGGGTATGGGGAGAAGGCAGGAACGGGGTACTGATTGAGAATGATCAGCCATGATCACATTGAATGGCGGTGCTGGCTCGAAGGGCCGAATGGCCTACTACTGCACCTATTTTCTGTTGACTACAGGCGCTGTCTGTACGGAGTTTATATGTTCTCTCTGTGACCGGGTGGGTTTCCTGACATTATAAAGACGTGCAGGTTTGTAGGTAGATTGGCTTCTGTAAATTGCCCCTAGTGTGTAAGGTAGAACTACAAATGCTCCTCGACTAACGATGTTTTGACTTACGATATTTCGACTTTACGATGGCGCAAAAGCGAGACACATTCAGTAGAAACTGTACTTCGAATGTTGACCTTTTCTCGGGCTAGCGATTCTGTTTTTCACTTTCAGTACAGTATTCAATAAATTACATGAGATATTCAACACTTTATTATAAAATAGGCTTTGTGTTAGATGATTTTGCCCAACTGTAGGCTAATGTAAGTGTTCTGAGCACATTTAAGTTAGGCTAGGCTTGGCTATGATGTTGGGTAGGTTAGGCGCCTATGATGATCGGTAGGTTAGGTGGCTATGATGATCGGTAGGTTAGGTGGCTATGATGATCGGTAGGTTAGGTGGCTATGATGTTGGGTAGGTTAGGTAGTTATGATGTTGGGTAGGTTAGGTGGCTATGATGATCGGTAGGTTAAGTGGCTCTGATGATCGGTAGGTTAGGTGGCTATGATGTTGGGTGGGTTAGGTGGCTATGATGTTGGGTAGGTTAGGTGGCTCTGATGATCGGTAGGTTAGGTGGCTATGATGATCGGTAGGTTAGGTGGCTATGATGTTGGGTAGGTTAGGTAGTTATGATGTTGGGTAGGTTAGGTGGCTCTGATGATCGGTAGGTTAGGTGGCTATGATGTTGGGTGGGTTAGGTGTATTAAATGCATTTTCGACTTACGATATTTTCGATTTACGATGGGTTTATCGGAACGTAACCCCATCGTAAGTCGAGGAGCATCTGTAGTGTACGGATGATCGTTGGCCGACACGGACTTTCAATCGATCAGTGGACATGATGACCATGACAGACACTGTGTTCCCCTGGGCCTGATCCTGTTCTGTTCTATCTACCATATGTCCTATTTAGGGGCGGCACGGTAGAGTTGCTGCCTTACAGCGCCGGAGACCCGGGTTCGATCCCAACTACGGGCGCCATCTGTACAGAGTTTGTACGTTCTCCCCGTGACCTGCCTGGGTTTTCTCCGAGACCTTCGGATTCCTCCCACGCTCCAAAGACGTGCAGGTTTGCAGGTTAATTGGCTTTGGTATAAATGCAAAATAGACCCAAGTGTATGTGTGTGTGTGGGATAGTGTTAACGAGCGGGGATCGCTGGGCGCTGTGGACTCAGTGGGCCTGTTCGTTGGGGCTGTATCTCTAAACTAAACTACAATACAGCAGAGTTGTGTCAGTGTTTGTTTGCACAGCTTTGAAGGGAACCAATGCTTCAAGACAAAGTTCACATTCAAGGCACCGATCCTTGTGTTGTAAGCTCTGTTCCATACAAGTTGCCCAATCTACTGAGTATTTCCAACAATCGATATCACCCCTCAATCCTCAACCACAGTCTTTAGCCTTTGAACCTCTTGAGTGTACGAATACCAGCATGGTTAGGCCACAGGGAATTTTACAATCAAATGGTACAATGTGCTAGTTTTTATATAGTGTTCTACATAATAAAAAGTGTGTTTGATTACCTGTTTATGTGCACAACTCAGCGAGTCAGACAGCATCTCCGAGTGAAGGAATATGTAATGTTTCAGGTCGAGAACCCTTCTTTAGACTATTCAGACCCAAAACGTCACCTATTCCTTTTCTCCTGTCAGATGCTGCCTGACCCGCTGAGTTACTCCAGTTTTTTTGCGTTTATCTGCGATTTAAACCAGTTTCTGCAGTTCCTTTCTACACAGTTGAAAGACGGCGACATGGATAGGAAAGTTTCAGAGGTATATGGGGCAAATGGTTAATCTTACGACTGATTTTTTTTCCCACTGATGTTTGGTTTCAATTTATCAATCAAAATTGATAAAAGATAAAGATAAAAAGCGGTGGTGGTACATGGATAGGACAGGTTTGGAGATTCTCCAGAGATGGTGCCTGTACACGCTGAGGTACTCCGGTAACTTGAGCCCAGTGGCCATGACGATTTCATATTGTGCGGTGGCGACCATTTTAAGCTGGTGGCACTCGTTTCCACTTGGAATACGCCGCTGCTCCTAATCGCATGCACCCACTGAGAACCGCGCCTTGCCAGACCCACCAGCAGGCTCGGCTCGCCTGGCCAGAGAGGAGGGAGTCAGGCGGAGGGGCGCGAGAGACAGTGCAGTGTCCCCGACAGTGGAGCGGGCCGCTGGAGGCCCCTGCGGCAGCCTGGGGCTCGGCTGGACCGGAAGCCGCTCCAAGAGGCCGGGCACGTGGACCGAACGCGGCCTGCAGCGGCGGAGGATACCAACGGCCGCGCCCGGCCCAGGCCGACCAGAACTACGGGCCTTCGTGGTCAGGTCAAGAACTCTGCACTTACAGCAACTGGGACTTGAAAATGGCTCCAAATCTGTTTCATATCTCAGATACAGATGGCATCTCAAATTTCACTGTACCTTAATTGGTACACGTGACAATAAATTGATCTTGAAATCTTGTACCACTGCGGTACACTTGCACTCTATCTAGAGATGCTTATCCAAGATGTATCTGAGTGCTTGTGTATAATGGTACTTGTATTGAACTGTGTACAAAACTGAACTTCACTGTACCTCGGTGCAGGTGACAATAAGGTGCCATCGTTCCAGTGGCTAAGTTTTCCCAAGATCCGGAAGCCAGCCAACACAGTTTGGGAAGGACAGACCATGTCAGGAACGGGAAGGCCGCTATCTTGCGTGGAAACAATCGCGAGACAACTCAGAAGGCAGTGGAGGCCGATTCTCTGAATGCATTCAAGAGAGAGCTAGATAGAGCTCTTAAGGTTAGCGAAGTCAGGGGGTATGGGGAGAAGGCAGGAACGGGGTACTGATTGAGGATGATCAGCCGTGATCACATTGAATGGCGGTGCGTACAGGCTCGAAGGGCCGATTGGCCTACTCCTGCACCTATTGTCTATTGAGAGAGAGCCCGCCGTTGCGATCTCACCTCAAGCATTGGCGGGTCCAAACTTGTCTCTTCAGTGTTCTGACTCGGTAGGATTGGGTTTAGGGTTTAACGAAGATTGGTCACCGGCGATTAGATTTGCCGGATAGCCGCTGTAACTGTCCTTTGCTCACCGATCGGCCGAGAGAGGGGTAGATCTTTGGCCAAGTTGGTGACCGTTCTCAACGTCCATTGTTGGTTGGGGAGCTCCAGAATCCCACGGTGCAACGGGGGCAAAATGGCCTGCGATATCCCAGAAGGCCGCGCGGACAGACGCCGACCGGCCTGTTTTTTTTCTTCTTTTTTCTCCTCCTTCTTCCCTTTCCCTTCAGAAGAACTTGTCGTCGATCCTGAAGTGGGGCTTGCTGACGTCGTCAGGGTTGAGGAAGACCGAGATGGACTTGCCCTGGTTCTCCGTCACCAGCTGCTGGAGCTTGCGGGCCAGCCCGTCCCCCTGCCCCTGCCCCGTGCCGTCGAGCTGCGAGGAGGCCGGCCCCGGCGAGGCGCGCCGCTGCCGAAGCTCCTGGGCCAGCTTGTTGGCCGCCTTGGCGTGCTCGATGGCGCTGCGCAGGTGCTCGGCGGGGTCGGAGCGGACGGAGGAGAGGCGGCAGGCCAGCAGCAGCACCGTGGCGTCCGACAGGTCGTCGAACATGTTGCACTGCGGTAGGAAGTAGTTGGGGCAGGACCGGTTGACCAGGCAGTGGGCCAGGTCGTCAAGGAGACCCAGCAGGAAGTGGGCCGCGTTGTCGGGCTGGGCCAGGAAGCTGGAGGGGAGGCGATCGCAGGCCCAGAGCATCAGGCTCCTCAGATGGTAAGGGCTGATGGCCCTGGGCCTGGACAGCAGCTTGACGATGATGGCCTTGTAGGCCTGGTAGGCCTGGATCAGGTGGACCGAGATGCACTTCTTCAGCTGCACCTCGCTGCGGGAGAACGCCAGGCGCCACTCGTTGTCCCGGCAGCCCTGGCGCGAGCAGGCCGGCACCAGGTAGAAGCCGCTGATCACCTCCTCCTCGGTGATCTTGCCGTCCCAGAAGTGGTTCTCCATCAGCCAGTTCTGGGCCACCGCCGGCCAGCCCTTGAAGGAGACCACGGGCACGATGTCGTAGAGCAGGCGGCTGCGGCCCACGGCCAGCACCACCGTGACCGCCGTGCCGTTCCGCGCCACCGCCAAGACCGCCGGCACGCCCCGCTGCGGCCGGCCGCGGATCTCCTCGATCACCGCGCACACCGAGCGGTGGAACCAGTCGGCCACCTTGGTGGGGGAGAAGTAGTAGCCGCCGCCGCCGCTGCCCGGCTCGCCCGCCTCCGTCTCGGTGCAGCAGTCCTTCCACCGCGACATGGTGGCCTCGCCGAAGAGGCGCAGGCTGAGCCAGGAGTGGCACGGCGGGGAGTGGCGCATGTCCAGCGTCACCGGCTGGTTGCGGTCGTGAAGCTTGAGCGCCGGCACCAGCAGGGTGAAGTCCACGTCGTAGTCCGTGCCCCGCGAGTAGTCCCCCAGCTCGTCCGGGTTCATGTCCACCACGCCCTCGCGCACGCCGCCCGACAGCAGCAGGTATTCGTTGGACACAGGCAGCTTGTGGTCCAGCTTCTGCACCAGCCCTGCAGGGGGGGGGCAAAGGGGAGCAACGCTCAGTTTCTCCGCAAAGACAATAGGTGCAGGAGGAGGCCATTCGGCCCTTCGAGCCAGCACCGCCATTCAATGTGATCGTGGCTGATCATTCCCAATCAGTACCCCGTTCCTGCCATCTCCCCATACCCCCTGACTCCGCTATCCTAAAGAGCTCTATCCAGCTCTCTCTTTAATGCATTCAGAGAATTGGCCTCCACTGCCTTCTGAGGCAGAGAATTCCACAGATTCATAACTCTGACTGAAAAAGTTTTTCCTCATCTCCGTTCTAAATGGCCACGAGTGGACCCATCCTCTCCACATCCACTCTATCCAGGACTTTCACTGTCCAGTAGTTGGTGTTTAGTTTAGCTGGCGTTGGATAGCCCCATGGTTGTTGGGATGAAGCTGTTCCTGACTCGTTCAGTGCAGGACCATCCTGCCTTCTCCCCATACCCCCTGACTCCGCTATCCGTAAGAGCTCTATCTAGCTCTCTCTTTAATGCATTCAGAGAATTGGCCTCCACTGCCTTCTGAGGCAGAGAATTCCACAGATTCACGACTCTCTGACTGAAAAAGTTCTTCTTCATCTCCGTCCTAAATGGCCTACCCCTTATTCTTTTTTTAAAAAAAATTATACAAATACTTTTATTCAGTAAACACGATCAAAACTGCCTTTGTGGCAGTTTACAAAACAACAGTCATCAATCTTAAAACAACATTGTCCTCATCAGTGTTACACTCGGCCTTCCGCGGCCACCAGCATTCACGGTAACATAGAAAATAGGTGCAGGAGGAGGCCATTCGGCCCATCGAGCCAGCACCGCCATTCATTGAGATCATGGCTGATCATCCACAATCAGTAACCTGTGCCTGCCTTCTCCCCATATCCACCTGATTCCACTGGCCCCTAGAGCTCTATCTAACTCTCTCTTAAATCCATCCAGTGAATCGGCCTCCACTGCCCTCTGTGGCAGAGAATTCCACAAATTCACAACTCTCTGGGTTAAAAAGTTTTTTCTCACCTCAGTTTTAAATGGCCTCTCCTATATTCTCAGACTGTGTGACCCCTGGTTCTGGACTCCCCCAACATTGGGAACATTTTTCCTGCATCTAGCATGTCCAGTGCTTTTATAATTTTAAACGTCTCTATAAGATCCCCTCTCATCCTTCTAAACTCCAGTGAATACAAGCCATAGAGTTGAACATTCGTACAGCGCGGAAACAGGACTTTCGGCCACATCTGGAGTATTGTGTGCAGCTTTGGTCTCCCAATTTGAAGAAGGATGTCCTTGCTATTGAGGCAGTGCAGCGTAGGTTCACCATGTTCATCCCCGGGATGGCGGGACTGTCATATGAGGAAAGATTGGACTATTCTTAAACTGTGTGGCCCCTGGTTCTGGACTCCCCCAACATTGGGAACAATTTTCCTGCATCGAGCTTGTCCAGTCCTTTTATAGTCTCTATGAGATCCCCTCTCATCCTTCTAAACTCCAGGCCTCCAAACCCCCGTGGGCACCGCGTGTGCGTGTTCCCTCTCCAGGGACACGCGGGCACGGAAGTAGGCCCGGAAAAGGGGCAGGCAGCCGACCCCTCTGCGGCCTTCGACCACCCGCTGCCTGGACCCGCGAGTGGCCATCTTGGCCAGGCCCAGGAGCAGACCGACAGGGAGACCACCCCCACCTCCCCCCCCCCACCCTCCACACACACACAAAGGGACCTGGAGGACTTGGCGCTGGAGAGCTTGACCGGGATGCTAAAGGACATGGGAGTTTGTACACCCTCCCCGTGACTGCGTGGGTTTTCACCAGGTGCTCCGGGTTTCCCCCCACACTCGACAGACTTTCAGATTAATGGGCTTCAGAAAAATTGTAATTTGTCCCTAGTGTGGAGGATAGTGTTAATATAGGGGGTAGACACAAAATGCCGGAGTAACTCAGCGGGTCGGGCAGTATTTCGGGAGAGAAGGAATGGGTGGCGATTCGGGTCGAGACCCTTCTTCAGACTTCAGTCTGAAGGGTCTCGACCCAAATCGTCACCTATTCCCGCACTCCCGAGATTCTGCCTGACCCGGCGAGTTACTCCAGCATTTTGTGTCTACCTTCGATTTAAACCAGCATCTGCAAGTTTTTTTTCTACTTAATATAGTAAGGATGCAACATTAGGTCTCCTAATTTGAGGAAGGACATCCTTGCTATTGAGGCAGTGCAGCGTAGGTTCACCAGGTTAATCCCTGGGATGGTGGGACTGTCAGATGAGGAAAGATTGGAAAGACTGGGCTTGCAGTCACTGGAGTTTAGAAGGATGAGAGTGGATCTTATAGAGACGTATTTATTCACAAAATGCTGGAGTAACGCAGCAGGTCAGGCAGCATCTCAGGAGAGAAAGAATGGGTGATGTTTCGGGTCGAGACCCTTCTTCAGACTGAAGAAGGGTCTCGACCCGAAACGTCACCCATTCCTTCTCTCCTGAGATGCTGAGTTACTCCAGCATTTTGTGAATAAATACCTTTGATATGTACCAGCATCTGCAGTTATTTTCGTATAGAGACGTATAAAACTATGGCTTAATGGCCTCCTCCTGCACCTATTTTCTATATTTCTCTGTTTCTATGTTAAACGAGATCAGTCTATGTGTAGGAAAGAACTGCAGATGCTGGTTTAAATCGAAGATAGGCACAAAATGCTGGAGTAACTCAGCGGGTCAGGCAGCATCTCGGGAGAGAAGGAATGGGCGACGTTTGGGGTCGAGACCCTTCGGTCTATCTTGGCACCATGTACAGCACGGATGTTGCGGGCCAAAGGGCCTGTTCCTGTGCTGTACTGTTCTATTTTATACACGTTCCCTAACAATCACAGCAGGGAAGTTATGTGAAGCTAAGTACTGGTACTTTCAGTTCCTCCCATCCAACTCTGCACAATTGCACAATCTAAAAGTAGATTACAGTTCGGGAAACTATAATTCCAATCACTCTTCTCCCCCAACCAGCGGTAGAGTTGCTGCCTTACAGCGCCGGAGACCCGGGTTCCATCCCGACTACGGGCGCCGTCTGTACGGAGTTTGTACGTTCTCCCCGTGACCTGCGTGGGTTTTCTCCGAGATCTTCGGTTTCCTCCCACACTCCAAAGACGTGCGGGTTTGTTGGTTAATTGGCTTGGTAAATGTACAAATTGTCCCGAGTGGGTGTAGGATAGTGTTGGTGTGTGGGGATCGCTGGTCGGCGCGGACCCTGTGGGCCGGAAGGGTCTGTTCCCGCGCTGTATCTCTAAACTAAACACCCAATGTACAGTTCCTTGGTGTTAATATAACCATCTGTCGTGGACCAGCCACAATGATGCGATGGGCAAGTAGGCACACCAGCACCTCCACTTCATCAGGAGACCCGGGACGTTAGGCATGACAGGAGCAGAATTAGGCCATTCGGCCCATCAAGTCGACGCCACTGTTCCATCATGGCTGATCCATCTCTCCTTCCTGACACCATTCCTCTGCCTTCTAGAAATCTTATTGAAACATATAAAATTCTCAAAGGATTGGACAGGCTGGATACCAGGAAAAATGTTCCCCATGTTGGGGGAGTCCAGAACCAGGGGTCACATAGTTTAAGAATAAGGGGTCGGCCATTTAGGACTGAGATGAGGAAAAACTTTTTAGATTTTTAGATTTTTTAGATTTAGTGATACAGCGCAGAAACAGGCCCTTCGGCCCACCGGGTCCGCGCCGACCAGCGATCCCCGCACATTAACACTATCCCACACCCACTAGGGACAGTTTAGTTTAGAGAGTTTAGTTTGGAGAGTTTAGTTTAGAGAGAGTTTAGTTTAGAGAGTTTAGTTTGGAGAGTTTAGTTTGGAGAGTTTAGTTTGGAGAGTTTAGTTTGGAGAGTTTAGTTTAGAGAGTTTAGTTTGGAGAGTTTAGTTTGGAGTTTAGTTTAGAGAGAGTTTAGTTTAGAGAGTTTAGTTTAGAGAGTTTAGTTTGGAGAGTTTAGTTTAGAGAGTTTAGTTTAGTTTAGAGAGTTTAGTTTAGAGAGTTTATTTTAGAGAGTTTAGTTTAGAGAGTTTAGTTTGGAGAGTTTAGTTTGGAGAGTTTAGTTTGGAGAGTTTAGTTTGGAGAGTTTAGAGAGAGTTTAGTTTAGAGAGTTTAGTTTAGAGAGTTTAGTTTAGAGAGTTTAGTTTGGAGAGAGTTTAGTTTGGAGAGTTTAGTTTGGAGAGTTTAGTTTGGAGAGTTTAGTTTAGAGAGAGTTTAGTTTAGAGAGTTTAGTTTGGAGAGTTTAGTTTGGAGAGTTTAGTTTGGAGAGTTTAGTTTGGAGAGTTTAGTTTGGAGAGTTTAGTTTGGAGAGTTTAGTTTGGAGAGAGTTTAGTTTGGAGAGTTTAGTTTGGAGAGTTTAGTTTGGAGAGTTTAGTTTAGAGAGTTTAGTTTGGAGAGTTTAGTTTGGAGAGTTTAGTTTGGAGAGTTTAGTTTGGAGAGTTTAGTTTGGAGAGTTTAGTTTGGAGAGTTTAGTTTGGAGAGATTAGTTTGGAGAGATTAGTTTGGAGAGATTAGTTTGGAGAGATTAGTTTGGAGAAATTAGTTTGTAGAGATTAATTTGGAGAGTTATTTCACAAAATGTTGGAGTAATTCAGCAGGTCAGGCAGCATCTCGGGAGAGAAGGAATGGGTGACGTTTCGGGTCGAGACCCTTCTTCAGACTGATGTCAGGGGGGCGGGACAAAGGAAGGATATAGGTGGAGACAGGAAGATAGAGGGAGATCTGGGAAGGAGGAGGGGACGGGAGGGACAGAGGAACTATCTAAAGTTGGAGAAGTCAATGTTCATACCGCTGGGCTACAAGCTGCCCAGGCGAAATATGAGGTGCTGTTCCTCCAATTTCCGGTGGGCCTCACTATGGCACTGGAGGAGGCCCATGACAGAAAGGTCAGACTGGGAGTGGGAGGGGAGTTGAAGTGTTCAGCCACCGGGAGATCAGGTTGGTTAAGGCGGACTGAGCGCAGGTGTTGAGCGAAGCGATCGCCGAGCCTGCGCTTGGTTTCGCCGATGTAAATAAGTTGACATCTAGAGCAGCGGATGCAATAGATGAGGTTGGAGGAGGTGCAGGTGAACCTCTGTCTCACCTGGAAAGACTGTTTGGGTCCTTGGATGGAGTCGAGGGGGGAGGTAAAGGGACAGGTGTTGCATCTCGTGCGGTTGCAGGGGAAAGTGCCCGGGGTTGGGGTGGTTTGGGTGGAGAAGGGACGAGTGGACCAGGGAGTTACGGAGGGAACGGTCTCTGCCGAACGCAGAGAGGGGAGGGGATGGAGAGATTAGTTTGGAGAGATTAGTTTGGAGAGTTTAGTTTGGAGATTAGTTTGGAGAGATTAGTTTAGAGAGTTTAGTTTAGAGAGTTTAGTTTCGAGATACAGCACTGAAACAGGCCCTTCAGCCCACCGAGTCTGTGCTGACCAGTGACCCCCGTACACTATCACTATCCTACACACTACAGACAATTTACAGAAGCCAATTAACCTGCACGTCCTTGGAGTGCGGGAGGAAACTGGAG
This sequence comes from Rhinoraja longicauda, assembly GCF_053455715.1. Taxonomy (NCBI): domain Eukaryota; kingdom Metazoa; phylum Chordata; class Chondrichthyes; order Rajiformes; family Arhynchobatidae; genus Rhinoraja; species Rhinoraja longicauda. The sequence goes on from NC_135986.1 coordinate 4,788,908, forward strand.
CACCCGGGCGAAAAGGCACGCGGTCATGGGGAGAACGTACAAACTCCGTACAGACAGCATTCATATTCAGGATCGAACCCAGGTCTCTGGTGCTGTCAGGCAGCAACTCCCCCGCTGTGCCACCGTGCCGCCTCTAATATTGTGGGCCGAAGGGCCTATTGCTGTGCTGTATACTGTTCTATGTGTAGGAAGGAACTGCAGATGCTGGATTAAAATCGAAGATAGACACAAGAAGTTGGAGTAACTCAGCGGGTCAGGCAGCATCTCTGGAGAGAAGGAATAGGCGACGTTTCAGGTCGAGACCGAAAAGTCACCTATTCCTTTTCGCCTGAGGTGCTGCATGACCCGCTGAGTTACTCCAGCTCTTAGTGTCTATCTTCTGTTCTGTTCTAGATTGTGTTTAGAGATAACAGGGCGGAAACAGGCCCTTCGGCCCACCGAGTCCTTGTCGACCAGCGATCCCCGCACATTTACGCTATCCTACACACACACCAGGGACAATTTGCACTCGTAACAAGTCAATTAACCTACAAACCTGCACGTCTTTGGAGTGTGGGAGGAAACCGAAGATCTCGGGGGGAAAACCCACGCAGGTCAGGTCACAGGGAGAACGTACAAACTCCGTATAGACAGCGCCCGTAGTCGGGATGGAACCCAGGTCTCCGGCGCTGCATTCGCTGTAAGGCAGCGACTCTACCACTGCGCCACCGTGACCGCCCATTCTTTAGGATCACTCACCCAGCATTGAGAATATGAAATCCTTGGCCGTGTGTACTTCCAGTGCGCGCTGATCATCGAAGTCCCTCACCTCGTGCTTGCCGAACTCCTGGATCAGCTTGGTGATCTCCTCGATCCGAGCTCCCGAGTGGAAATCCAGGTCGTTCAAAGGCTTGGCCAATGCCGGCTTGGCGTTCGGCGCGGAGTCCCTGCCAGACGGCGCCGACAAAGCCGCCATTTCCTCACGACGTGGGAGTCAAACGCAGGCTGGGGAAGGGTCTTGACGCGAAACGTCACCTATCCCTTCTTTCCAGGGGTGTTGCTGCCCGACCCGCTGAGTTACTCCAGCATTTTGTGTCTATCGCAGGCAGAGGTGAAAGGGATTAAATAAAGATCTCGCTCAATGTCCTGCAATCATCTCAGGAATCCAGCGATAGTGGCAGGAATAGCTTTGGATTGAACTTAGTCCCAAAACCTTTAGACGGTTTCACTGAAAAGTGAAGAGTTTGCTTCTTTGCTGCTCAGGGCCACACAAGTACGGAGAATAAAAGATCTTCATCGGCAAGTCTAGAAGAAGAAAGACTAGAGGTTAGAGGGTGGTGCAGCGGTAGAGTTGCTGCCTTACAGCGAATGCAGCGCCGGAGACCCGGGTTCCACCCCGACTACGGGTGCTGTCTGTACGGAGTTTGTACGTTCTCCCCGTGACCTGCGTGGGTTTTCTTCGAGATCTTCGGTTTCCTCGCACACTCCAAAGACGTACAGGTTTTGCAGGTTAATTGGCTTGGTAAATGTAAAAATTGTCCCTGGTGGGTATAGGATAGTGGTAATGTGCGGGGATCACTGGTCGGCGCGGTCCCGGTGGGCTGAAAGGGCCTGTTACCACGCTGTATCTCTTAACTATACACTGGAATTTAGAAGGATGAGAGGAGATCTTATCGAAACGTATAAGATTATTAAGGGGTTGGACACGTTAGAGGCAGGAAACATGTTCCCAATGTTGGGGGAGTCCAGAACAAGGGGCCACAGTTTAAGAATAAGGGGTAGGCCATTTAGAACTGAAATGAGGAAAAACTTTTTCAGTCAGAGAATTGTGAATCTGTGGAATTCTCTGCCTCAGAAGGCAGTGGAGGCCAATTCTCTGAATGCATTCAAGAGAGAGCTGGATAGAGCTCTTAAGGATAGCGGAGTCAGGGGGTACGGGGAGAAGGCAGGAACGGGGTACTGATTGAGAATGATCAGCCATGATCACATTGAATGGCGGTGCTGGCTCGAAGGGCCGAATGGCCTCCTCCTGCACCTATTGTCTATTGACTATTTGTATACCTATACACCTGCAACTCCCTATACACTGGGATCAGCCAATCATCCCTGTCCCTCCTGCAATTGGTCCAAAACGCTGCAGCAAGACTCCTGACAGGTGCCCGTAAAAGGGACCACATCACCCCGATTCTGGCCTCTCTCCACTGGCTCCCAGTACAGTACAGAATCAACTTCAAGCTCGTCCTATTCGCATACAAAGCCCTATCGCATCCCTCTCCCCATCAGAACTGCCCCCTCCATCCACTCCTTTAAGTCCAGGCTCAAACCCTATTTCTACTCCCTAGCGTTTGAGGCCCTCTGAGGGGGGGCGCTGTGAACTGTTTATGTATGTGCTGTTATGTTTGTGTGCCATTGTATGTTCGTTTCTTGGTACCTGAACTGATGTACAGCACTTTGGTCAACGTGGGTTGTTTTTTTCAATGTGCTATACAAATAAAATTGACTTGACTTGGAAGGCAAGCAAAGAATTTCACTGCGACTTGTCACATGTGACAATAAAGTGTTCATTCATTCATTCAGAAACAGATCTTAATTGAACTCAATAATATCAGATTCACCATCATCTTTAGACTTTAGTTTAGACTTTAGAGATACAGCGCAGAAACAGGCCCTTCGACCCACTGAGTCCGTGCCGACCAGCGATCAGCCCATACGCTAGCAGTGACCTAAACACACCAGAGACAATTTACAATTTTTTAGCCGAAGCTAATTAACCTACAAACCTGTACGTCTTTGGAGCGTGGGAGGAAACCGGAGTACCCGGATCAAAACCCACGCGGTCACCTGGAGAACGTGCAAACTCCGTACAGACAGCAGGGATCGAACCCGGGTGATGAGCTTCGTTATTTGTCCCAATGAAGGACACAAAGTGCTGGAGCAACTCAGCGGGTCAGGCAACATATCTGGAGAACATGGATAGGTAACGTTTCGGGACAGGACCCTTCTACAGACATTGTGGGGGGGGGGGGGGAAGAAAGAAAGCAAACAAAACATGTCAGGAAACAGCGTGGAAACATGCCCTTCGGCCCTGCAAATCCACATTGATCAGCGATCACCTATACACTAGTTCTATCCTACATGTACGTTGTCTAGATGTTTCTTAAACATGTACCTCCTGCAGTCTGGAATGTCCAAGGTGATAGCAGGCATGTAAGAGAAAGGTGGAATAGCCTGAAACGTGTTGCCTGGGGTGGTGGTGGAGGCAAATACGATAGTGGCGTTTAAGAGGCTTTTAGATAGGCACATGGATATGCAGGGAATGGAGGGACATGGATCATGTGCAGAAAAGGGAGATTAGTATATCTTACAAGTTCAAAAGACATAATCACGCCATTCGGCACATTGAGTGTACTCAACCATTCAATAATGGCTGATCTACCCATCTCATATGAGGAAAGATTGGAAGGACTGGGCTTGTGTTCACTGGAGTCTAGAAGGATGAGAGGGGATCGTATAGAAACGTATAAAATTATAAAAGGGCTGGACAAGCTAGATGCAGGAATAATGTTCCCAATGTTGGGCGAGTCCAGAACCAGGGGCCGCACAGCCTAAGAATATAGGGGAGGCCATTTAAAACTGAGATGAGAAAAAACTTTTTCACCGAGAGAGTTGTGAATTTGTGGAATTCTCTGCCACAGAGGGCAGTGGAGGCCAATCCACTGGATGGATTTAAAAGAGAGTTAGATAGCGCTCGAGGGGCTAGTGGAATCAAGGGATGTGGGGAGAAGGCAGGCACGGGTTACTGATTGTGGATGATCAGCCATGATCACAATGAATGGCGGTGCTGGCTCGATTGAGCTGAATGGCCTCCTCCTGCACCTATTTTCTATGTTTCTATGTTAAACCCACACCCCTGCCTTCTCACCGTAACATTTGATGCCCTGTCTAATCAAGAATCTATCAATCTCCGCTTTTACAATACACAATGACTTGGCCTCCACTGCCGTCTGTGGCAATGAATTCCACAGATTCATCGCCTTTTGGCTAAAGAGATTCCTCCTCGCCTCTATTCTATCTCAGAGGTAGAATAGACTACATCCCTACTTTTCAAAAACTTTACTAAATGCAAACTGCTGAGGCACGATCTAACTCAGTATGTCATTTTGTTCCACCCATTCCATGTTTTCTACAAAGTGCAAAAAACATGGGTGGGATATTTACATTTATACACCTAGTTGGATCATTTCCAACAGTGTTTAAGATTTTAGATTTTTTAGATTTAGAGATACAGCGCGGAAACAGGCCCTTCGGCCCACCGCGTCCGCGCCGCCCAGTGATCCCCGCACACTAACACTATCCTACACACACTAGGGACAATTTTTACATTTACCCAGTCAATTAACCTACATACCTGTACGTCTTTGGAGTGTGGGAGGAAACTGAAGATCTCGGAGAAAACCCACACAGGTCACGGGGAGAACGTGCAAACTCCATACAGACAGCGCCCGTAGTCAGGATCGAACCCGAGACTCCGGCGCTGCATTCGCTGTAAGGCGGCAACTCTACCGCTGCGCGTGAGGCAGCAACTCTACCGCTAAACGTGATCGAAAGATACAGCACGGAAACAGGCACTTCGGCCCCGAGTCCAGGCTGATCCTCGATCACCCGTTCAAAGTTATTACTAAGGTAGACACAAAATGGTGGAGTAACTCAGCGGGTCAGGCAGCATCTCGGGAGAGAAGGAATGGGTGACGTTTCGGATCGAGACCTTTCTTCAGACTGAAGAAGGATCTCGACCCGAAACGTCACCCATTCCTTCTCTCCCGAGATGCTGCCTGTCCCGCTGTGTTACTCCTGCATTTTGTGTCTACCTTCGATTTTAAACCAGCATCTGCAGTTTTTTCCCCTACACAAAGTCATTATTAGTTCTATGTTATCCCACTTTCGCATCCACTCCCTACGGACTAGGGGGCAACTTACAGATTGCCCTACAAGCCTGCACGTCTTTGGGATGTGGAAGGAAACCGGGGCACCCAGAGGAAACCCACGCGGTCACAGGGAGAACGTGACACAAACACAGACAAACACAGACACAGACAAACACAGACACACACAGACAAACACAGACAGACAAACACACAGACAAACACAGACACAGACACACACAGATGGAACCCGGGTCTGTGGCGCTGTGAGGCAGTGGCTCTACCTGCTACGCCACTGTACCGCGATGTTTAAAAGCACCAGTTTTAGTCACCTTAATGTTCTTTACAGCTTTAAAAACTTAGAACAATTGCAAGTAGACGATGAACAGGTTAATGGGTTTCCTTCAACACTTGCTAATCCCTTCCCCACACAGGTCCACTGGGACGCAGATAGAGACAGAGACGCAGACAGAGTTTATCCGCACCGTCTCGACCTGAAACGTCACCTATTCCTTTTTTCCACAGCTGTTGTCCGACCCGCTGAGTTACTCCAGCTTTTTGTGTCTGTCTTCGGTTTAAACCACCGTCTGCAGTTCCTCACTACATATTTCGTCCGCTTGCTTTGAAGAAGTCCTCCTCCTCTCTCCGCGAGAGTTCTGCACCACTGTCTCCAGCTGCTCCCCCTCTGTGATTCCTCCTGTTCCCCCGCTCTATGTCCACGTTTCAAACCAGCCAGCCTGAAGAAGGGTCTCGGCCCGAGACGCCACCTCTTCCTTCTCTCCAGAGATGCTGCCTGACCCGCTGAGTTAGTCGGGCTTTTTTTTGTCTACCTTCTGACCTCCGCAGAAGTCTAAAATGCTGCCAAAACTCGGAAGTAATCCTGGAGCCTGCTTTCAGCTGGAGCTAGGGATGGGCAGGGGAATCGTGGCTGGCAATGTTGGGTGTCAACAATAAAAACCAGACAAGCGACTGATTCAGCCATTCCCCCCCCCCCCCCCTCTAACATAGACAATAGGTGCAGGAGGAGGCCATTCGGCCCTTCGAGCCAGCACCACCATTCAATGTGATCATGGCTGATCATTCTCAATCAGTACCCCGTTCCTGCCCTCTTCCCGTACCCCCTGACTCCGCTATCCTTAAGAGCTCTATCTAGCTCTCTCTTGAATGCATTCAGAGAATTGGCCTCCACTGCCTTCTGAGGCAGAGAATTCCACAGATTCACAACTCTCTGACTAAAAAGGTTTTTCCTCGTCTCCGTTCTAAATGGCCGACCCCTTATTCTTAAACTGTGGCCCCTTGTTCTGGACTCCCCCAACATTGGGAACATGTTTCTTGCCTCTAACGTGTCCAACCCCTTAATAATCTTATACGTTTCGATAAGATCCCCTCTCATCCTTCTAAATTCCAGTGTATACAAGCCTAGTCGCTCCAGTCTTTCAACATATGACAGTCCCGCCATTCCGGGAATTAACCTAGTAAACCTACGCTGCACGCCCTAGTCTCATACAGCACGGAAACAGGCCCTTTGGTCATTAGGTCAGAAGTGATAGGAGTAGAATTAGGATTGAGTGGATGTGGAGGGGCGGCACGGTGGCGCAGCGGTAGAGTTGCTGCCTTACAGCGAATGCAGCGCCGGAGACACGGGTTCGATCCCGACTACGGGTGCTGTCCGCGTGGAGTTTGTACGTTCTCCCCGCGTGACCTGCGTGGGTTTTCTCCGAGATCTTCGGTTTCCTCCCACACACTCCAAAGACGAACAGTTTTGTAGGAAACAGGCTCACCGAGTCTGAAACCGACCAGCGATTCCCCGCACATTGACACTTCCACACACACTAGGGACAATTTACAACTTATACCAAGCCAATTAACCTACAAACCTGTACGTTTTGGGGGAGTGTGGGAGGAAACCGAAGATCTCGGAGAAAACCCACGCAGGTCACGGGGAGAACGTACAAACTCCGTACAGACAGCGCCCGTAGTCGGGATCGAACCCGGGTCTCCGGCGCTGTAAGAAATGGATATGCAACATTTCAGGTCAGGACCCTTCTTCGAAGTAAAAAGACAAAAAGCGCTGGAGTAACTCGGCCAGTTGGGCAGCATCTCTGGAAGACATGGATCGGCAATGTTTCTTGGCAAGGTTTGTAGGTTAATTGGCTTGGTAAACGTAAAAATTGTCCCTATTGGGTGGAGGATGGTGTTAATGTGCGGGGATCGCTGGGCGGCGCAGACCCAGTGGGCCGAAGGGCCTGTTTCAGCGCCGTATCACTAAACTAAAGGCCATTCGGCCCATCAAGCCAACCACAGTTTTCTGACTCACTTGCATGCAAACACTGGTGGCTTTGAGAAAACATTAAAGTCATCATAAACCTTTTTTTTAACTTAGAGATACGGCGCGGAAACAGGCCCTTCAGCCCACCGGGTCCGTGCCGACCAGCGATGACCACTATCCTACACACTAGGGACAAGTTTCAAACCGAAGCCAATGAACCTACAAAGCTGCACGGTCTTTGGAGTGTGGGGAGGGGAACCGGAGCACCCGGAGAAAACCCACGCGGGTCACGGGGAGGACGTGCAAACTCCGTACGGACGGCACCCGTAGTAGGGATCAAACCCGGGTCTCCGGCGCCGTGAGGCAGCGATTCTACCGCTGCGCCACCGTTCTGGACAAAAAGGGATGGGTGGCGTTTTGGGTCGGGACCCCACCCCGTGTCCGATCCTGCAGACGTTTGTTTGCTGTTCGCTGGAGATTCCAGCATCTGGAGTCTCTTGTTTAGTTTAGAGATACAGCGCGGAAACAGGCCCTATCGGCCCACCGGGTCCGTGCCGACCAGCGATCCCCGCACACTAACACTATCCTACACACACACACACACACCAGGGACAATTTTTACATTTATACCAAGCCAAATTAACCTACAAACCCGCACGTCTTTGGAGTGCGGGAGGAAACCGAAGATCTCGGAGAAAACCCACGCAGGTCACGGGGAGAGCGTGCAAACTCCGTACAGACAGCACCCGTAGTCGGCATCGCGCCGTATCTCCACTGCTCTGACTACTCATGCGATACAAAGTATGGAAATTGGATAAACCCGATTCAAAAATCACTGCTGATAAACTAAAGAACCAGAAAATCTTTGCCTCATGCTAAGATCTTTCTGCCTGAGTGGTATCTGATTATGAATGCTATGTCAGAGATTAACAACATCATGTGGTGCTTCAAGGCTGTGCCAAGAACGAACAGCCCTAAACAAACCCGACCTTTTCCATACACACTGATGCGTTGCAACAGGTGATAGCAGGTCCCTACAATTTGCCAGCAGCATAGCGAAAGCCTGGATTGAGTGGATGTGTAGGGGATGTTTCCACTAGTCTAGTTTAGTTTAGTTCAGAGATACAGCGCGGAAACAGACTCTTCGGCTCACCGAGTCCGCACCGACCAGCGATCCCCGCACATTGACACTTCCACACACACCAGGGGCAATTTACAACTTATACCAAGCCAATTAACCTACAAAACCTGTACGTTTTGTGGGAGTGTGGGAGGAAACCGAAGATCTCGGAGAAAACCCACGCAGGTCACGGGGACAATAGACAATAGGTGCAGGAGTAGGTCAAACCCTCTCCTTCGACAAACACATCAAACACATCACAAAGACAGCCTTCTTCCACCTCAAAAACATTGCCCGTCTCCGTCCATCCCTCTCCTCCACAGCTGCAGAAACCCTCATCCACGCCTTCATCACCTCCCGTCTGGACTACTCCTCCTATGGCGCACCCTCAAAAATCATCAGTAAACTTCAATACATTCAAAACTCCGCTGCCCGTCTACTCACCCACACCCCGATCCGTGACCATATCACCCCCGTCCTTTACAAACTCCACTGGCTCCCCATCCCCCAGAGAATCCAGTACAAAATCCTCCTCATAACCTACAAAGCCCTCCATAACCTGGCCCCATCCTACCTGACTGACCTCCTCCACAGGCACACTCCCACCTGCACCCTCCGCTCTGCCGCTGCCAATCTCCTATCCCCCCACATCCGGACCAAACTCAGATCCTGGGGGGACAGGGCTTTCTCCATCGCTGCACCCACCCTATGGAACTCACTACCCAAACCGTTAGAGACTCCTCCACACTCACCACATTCAAAACATCGCTGAAGTCTCACCTGTTCAGTACTGCCTTCAACCACTGAAGGTCACCTCACCTTCTGTCTCCTTTCTCTGTTCGTTTATTTATTTACTTATTTATCTATTTATTCATTTCCCTATGTTCTCTAAATCTCTGTAAAGCGTCTTTGAGTATATGAAAAGCGCTATATAAATAAATACATTATTATTATTATTATTATTCGGCCTTCGAGCCAGCACCGGCCATTCAATGTGATCATGGCTGATCATTCTCAATCAGTACCCCGTTCCTGCCTTCTCCCGTACCCCTGACTCCGCTATCCTTAAGAGCTCTATCTAGCTCTCTCTTGAATGCATTCAGAGAATTGGCCTCCACTGCCTTCTGAGGCAGAGAATTCCACAGATTTACAACTCTCTGACTGAAAAAGTTTTTCCTCATCTCCGTTCTAAATGGCCTACCTCTTATTCTAGTATAACAAAATAACTGCAGATGCTGGTACAAATCGAAGGTATTTATTCACAAAATGCTGAGTAACTCAGCAGGTCAGGCAGCATCTCAGGAGAGAGGAATCGGGTGACGTAGACCTCTTATTCTTAAACTGTGGCCTCTGGTTCTGGACTCCCCCAACATTGGGAACATGTTTCCTGCTCTAGCATTTCAACCCCTTAATATACTTATATGTTTCAATGATCCCCTCTCATCCTTCTAAATTCCAGTGTATTTAGGGCGAACGTACAAATTTCGTACAGACAGCATCCGTAGTCGGGATCGAACCCGGGTCTCCGGCGCTGTAAGAAATGGATATGCAACATTTCAGGTCAGGACCCTTCTTCGAAGTGAAAAGACAAAAAGCGCTGGAGTAACTCAACCAGTTGGGCAGCATCTCTGGAAGACATGGATCGGCAATGTTTCTTGTCAGGACCCTTCTTCAGACTAACTGAAAGCTGAGCATTTTTTTTGCAGCAACAGGTAAAATAAACATCACATAAAACACGCTCCCCATACCTCCACCTTCCCCCCAATTATGCCCAATTCATTTTTTGGAGGTTGCTGGTACAGTCATTCACCAAGTGTCACCAGGCTGCCACTGCAGAGGGGGGAACCAGCACCAAGCAATAAATGCAAGGCTCCAGATAACCTGGTGGAGGTTGGTGTGTCTGCTCTGTATGTCTGTCTATGTCTGTCTGCATCCCTCTGCGTGTGTGTGGCTCTCTATCTGTCTGTCCATCGCTCTCCTCTCTCTCTGTCTGCCTCTCTGTGTCGGTCTGTCTATCTCTCTGTCTCTCTCTGTCTGTCTGCCTGTCTCTCTTTCTCTATCTGTCTGTTTCTGTCCGTTTGTCTGTCTGTCTGTCTGTCTGTCTGTCTGTCTGTCTGTCTGTCTGTCTCTCTCTCTCTCTCTCTCTCTCCCTCCCTCATCCCCCTCTCACTCCCTCATCCCCCTCTCCCTCCCTCATCCCTCCCTCTCTCACTTCCTCATCCCTCTCTCTCCCCTCCTCCCTCACTCCTTCCCTCATCCCTCTCTCCCTCCCTCATCCCTCACTCTCCCTCCCTCATCCCTCTCTCCCTCCCTCCCTCATCCCACTCCCTCAGGACAACAGTCCATCCCGCTCTCCCCCCCTCATCCCTCCCTCTCTCCCTCCCTCATCCCTCTCTCCCTTCCCCTCCCTCATTCCTCTCTCCCTCCCTCATCCCTCTCCCTCCCCTCAGAACAGGCAGCCCCTCCCTCCCTCTCTCATCCCTCTCTCCCTTCCCCTCCCTCATTCCTCTCTCCCTCCCTCATCCCTCTCCCTCCCCTCAGAACAGGCAGCCCCTCCCTCCCTCATCCCTCCCTCTCTCCCTCCCTCACTCTCCCCCTCCTCCCTCCCTCATCCCTCCCTCATTCCTCTCTCTCTCCCTCCCACCCTCATCCATATCCCCATTTCCTCTCTCCCTCCCTCGTCCCCCTCTCCCTCCCTCACCCCCCCGTCCTCATCCATTCCTCCCTCCCTCAAGCAGCTCCCTCTCTCCCTCATCCCCCCTCTCCCTCATTCCACTCTCCTTCACCCCCCCTCTCATCCCTCCCTCCCCCATATCCCCCTCTTCCTCCCTCCCCCTCCCTCATCCCCCTCTCCCTCTCCCTCCCTCATCCCTCTCCCTCCCCTCAGGACAACAGGCAGCCCCTCCCTCCCTCATCCCTCACTCTCTCCCTCCCTCATCCCCCTCCCCTCAGGACAACAGCCCCTCCCTCATCCCTCCCCTCTGGACAACAGGCAGCCCCTCCCTCCCTCATTCCTCCCTCCCTCCCTCATTCCTCTCTCCCTCCCTCCTCCCTCTCTCCCTCCCTCATCCTCTCTCTCCCTCCCTCATTCCTCTCTCCCTCTCTCATCCCTCCCCTTACTCCCTCCCTCATCCCTCCCTCTCCCCCCTCCCTCCATCTCCTCAGGACAACAACCCCTCCCCCCTCATCCCCTTCCCCCCCCCCCCCTCACTCCCTCCCTCATCCCCCTCCCTCATCCTCCCCTCAGGACAACAGGCAGCCCCTCCCTCCCTCCCTCATTCCTCTCTCCCTCCCTCCTCCCTCTCTCCCTCCCTCATCCCTCTCTCTCCTCCCTCATTCCTCTCTCCCTCTCTCATCCCCCTCTCCCTCCCTCATCCCCCTCTCCCTCCTCATCCCTCCTCCCTCACCCCCCCTCTCCCTCCCTCATTCCTCTCTCCCTCCCTCCTCCCTCTCTCCCTCCCTCATCCCTCTCTCCCTCCCTCATTCCTCTCTCCCTCTCTCATCCCCCTCATCCCCCTCTCCCTCCCTCATCCCCCTCTCCCTCCCCCATCCCCCCCTCCCTCACCCCCCTCTCCCTCCCTCATCCCTCCCCTTACTCCCTCCCTCATCCCTCCCTCTCCCCCTCCCTCCATCTCCTCAGGACAACAACCTCTCCCCCCTCATCCCCTTCCCTCCCCCCCCTCACTCCCTCCCTCATCCTCCTCCCTCCCTACCTCATCCCTCTCCCTCAGGACAACAGGCAGCCCCACCCTCATCCCACTCCCTCCCTCATCCCTCACCCCCTCTCACTCATCCCTCTCTTCCTCTCTCCCACCCTCATCCCATATCCCCCTCATTCCTCTCCCCCTCCCTCATCCCCCCTCCCCTCCTCAGGACAACCCCTCCCTCATTCCTCATCCCTCCCCCACATCTCCCTCATCCCTCACTCCTTCCCTCATCTCCCTCATCTCCCTCTCTCCCCCCTCCCTCCCTCATTCCTCTCCCCCTCCCTCCCCTATCCCTCTCCTCCCTCATTCTCTCCCTTATCCTCCTCCCTCATTCTCTCCCTTATCCCACTCCTTCATCCCCCTCTCCCCCTCCCTCCCAACCTCCATCCCTCTCCCTCCCCTCAGGACAACAGCAGCCCCACCCTCCCTCATCCCTCCCTCTCTCCCCTCCCTCATCCCCCTCTCCCCATCCTCATCCCCCTCCCTCTCCCTCCCTCCCCCTCCCTCTCCCTCAAGCCTCTCCCTCCCTTTCTCATCCCTCACTCTCCCCCTCCCCCAAGCCTCTCCCTCCCTCATCCCCCTCACCCTCTCCCTCCCTCCCTCATCCCCTCCCCTCAGGACAACAACCCCTCCCTCATTCCTCATCTCCCTCCCTCATCCCTCTCTCCCTCCCTCATTCCCCTCTCCCTCCCTCGTCCCCCTCTCCCTCCCTCCTCCCTCTCCCTCCCCTCAGGACAACAGTCCCTCTCCCTCCCTCCCTCCCTCCCTCATCCCTCTCCCTCCCCTCAGGACAACAGGCAGCCCCTCATCCCTCTCCCTCAGGACAACAACCCCTCCCTCATCCCTCACTCCTTCCCTCTCTCCCTCCCTCCATCTCCTCAGGACAACAACCCCTCCCTCATTCCTCATCTCTCCCTCCCCCACATCTCCCTCATCCCCCTCTCCCTCCCTCACCCCCCTCTCCCTCCCTCCCTCATCCCTCTCTCCCTCCCTCATCCCCCTCTCCCTCCCTCATCCCCCTCCCCCCTCCCTCATCCCCTCCCCTCAGGACAACAACCCCTCCCTCATCCCCCTCACTCTCTCCCTCCCTCATCCCCCTCCCTCCCTCATCCCCTCCCCTCAGGACAACAACCCCTCCCTCATCCCCCTCCCTCATCCCCCTCCCTCCCTCATCCCCTCCCTCCCTCATCCCCTCCCCTCAGGAAAACAACCTCTCCCTCCTCCCTCCCTCATCCCTCCCTCATCCCCCTCTCTCCCTCCCTCATCCTTCCCTCATCCCCATCTCCCTCATCCCTCCCCTCTCCCTCATCCCTCTCTTCCACCCTCATCCCATATCCCCCTCATTCCTCTCCCCCTCCCCCCCCTCCCTCATCCCCCTCCCCTCCTCATGACAACAACCCCTCCCTCATTCCTCATCTCTCCCTCCCCCACATCTCCCTCATCCCTCACTCCTTCCTTCATCCCTCACTCCCCCTCCCCTCCCCTCAGGACAACAGACAGCCCCCCCCCCCTCATCCCCTCCTCCCCCCCTCCCCTCAGGACAACAGGCAGCCCCTCATCCCTCTCCCTCAGGACAACAACCCCCCCTCCCCCCCTCCCCTCAGGACAACAGACAGGCCCCCCCCCCTCATCCCCTCCTCCCCTCCTCCCCTCAGGACAACAGACAGCCCCTCATCCCTCTCCCTCAGGACAACAACCCCCCCTCCCCTCAGGACAACAGACAGCCCCCCCCTCATCCCTCATCCCTCCCTCCCTCAGGACAACAGACAGCCCCCCCCCATCCCCTCCTCCCCCCTCCCCTCAGGACAACAGACAGCCCCTCATCCCTCAGGACAACAACCACCCCTCCCCCCCTCCCCTCAGGACAACAGACAGCCCCCCCCCTCATCCCTCCCTCCCCCCCTCCCCTCAGGACAACAGACAGCCCCCCCCCCTCATCCCTCCCTCCCCCCCTCCCCTCAGGACAACAGACAGCCCCCCCCCCTCATCCCTCCCTCCCCCCCTCCCCTCAGGACAACAGACAGCCCCCCCCCCCTCATCCCTCCCTCCCCCCCTCCCCTCAGGACAACAGACAGCCCCCCCCTCATCCCTCCCTCCCCCCCCTCCCCTCAGGACAACAGACAGCCCCTCATCCCTCAGGACAACAACCCCCCCTCCCCCCCTCCCCTCAGGACAACAGACAGCCCCCCCCCCCCTCATCCCTCCCTCCCCCCTCCCCTCAGGACAACAGACAGCCCCCCCCCCTCATCCCTCCCTCCCCCCCTCCCCTCAGGACAACAGACAGCCCCTCATCCCTCAGGACAACAACCCCCCCTCCCCCCCTCCCCTCAGGACAACAGACAGCCCCCCCCTCCTCATCCCTCCCTCCCCCCCTCCCCTCAGGACAACAGACAGCCCCCCCCCCCTCATCCCTCCCTCCCCCCCTCCCCTCAGGACAACAGACAGCCCCCCCCCTCATCCCTCCCTCCCCCCCCTCCCCTCAGGACAACAG
>NC_135986.1:4865895-4935895 GCF_053455715.1 Rhinoraja longicauda
CACCATTGAAAGAGTGGAGCGGCTTATACACGTGTGCAGTGTGTGTGCGGATTGTTACAGCATCTGTGGGTGACGCAGCCTTGTACACAGAGTTTCTGCGGTTGCTGAGGCCGTCCAGCTTTAGCTCAGTGGGTACTTCGCAGCATCAACTTATCACAAGTTCCACTCTGTTCCCCACGGGCGCTGCCTGACGGTTTTGTCTTCTTTGACTGGGAAGCAAAACGTAGCCGAGATCCTCCACATCACACACACACACACACACAGTTCCCCTCTAGTGTCCAGGAGTAATTTCTCTCACTCCCACAGCCAGGGTTCGATTCCCACGCGGGGAAGAAGTTTTAACACGAAAAAAACCCCAACTTGAAGAAGGATCTCGACCCGAAAACGTCACCTATTCCTTTTTTCTCCACAGATGCTGCCCGACCCGCTGAGTTACTCCAGCGTTTTGTGCCTATCTTCAGTAGAAACAAGGAACTGATCTTGGATAGAGAGGATGTGAAGAGGATGTTTCCACTGGTGGGAGAGTCCAGGACCAGAGGGCACAGCCTCAGAATTAAAGGACGTTCCTTTCGGAAGGAGATGAGGAGGAATTTCTTTAGTCAGAGGGTGGTGAATCTGTGGAATTCATTGCCACAGACGGCTGTGGAGGCCACAAGTCAGTGGATATTTTTAAGGTGGGGATTGACAGATTCTTGAATAGTGTGGGTGTCTATTAGTGGGACTTGTGTAGCTGGGACATGTGGGCCGGTGTGGGCAAGTTGGGCCGAAGGGCCTGTTTCCACGCTGTGTGATCTTATAGAGGTGTATAAAATCATGAGAGGAACAGATCGGGTAGACGCACAGAGTCTCTTGCCCAGAGTAGGGGAATCGAGGACCAGAGGACATAGGTTTATGGTGAAGGGGAAATGATTTAATAGGAATCTAAGGGGTAACTTTTTCACACAGAGGGTGGTGGGTGTATGGAACGAGCTGCTGGAGGAGGTAGTTGAGACTGGGACTATCGCAACGTTTAAAAAGCAGTTACACAGGTACATGGATAGGACAGGCTTGGAGGGATATGGACCAAACGCGGGCAGGTGGGACTAGTGTAGATGGGGCATGTTGGCCGGTGTGGGCAAGTTGGGCCGAAGGGCCTGTTCTCACATCTAGATATCCTATATCCTACATCCCCCAATCTAGTTCTCCGACTGGATTCACTGTCCTCCTGATTAAATGTTATTGATTATATGCCTCGTTTTCACCTTCCCCTCAGCTAACAATGAAACGTCACCCATTCCTTCTCTCCAGAGATGCTGCCTGACCCGCTGAGTTACTCCAGCACTCTGTGAAACGTCACCTATCCATGTTCTCCACAGATGCTGCCTGACCCGCTGAGTTACTCCAGCATTTTGTGCCTACCTTCGGTTTAAAGCAGCATTTCCTACACTTTCAAAATGTCCCTGGAAAATCACCGTCCCCTTTGATCTGTCGTTTTCACTCCTTGCCCTTCCATATCTCTGCGTTTCCCTCTCCCCCCGACTCTCAATCTGAAGAAGGGTCTCGACCCCGAGACGTCGCCCAGTCGTTCTGTCCACAGGTGCTGCCCGTCCCGCTGAGTTACTCCAGCATTTTGTGTCTGCACTTGAAACGGTATCACTCTGTGAGTCTAGGTGTGTTTCAAACACAATTGAAAGAGTGGAGCGGCTTATACACGTGTGCAGTGTGTGTGTGGATTGTTACAGCATCTGTGGGTGACGCAGCCTTGTACACAGAGTTTCTGCGGTTGCTGAGGCCGTCCAGCTTTAGCTCAGTGGGTACTTCGCAGCATCAACTTATCACAAGTTCCACTCTGTTCCCCACGGGCGCTGCCTGACGGTTTTGTCTTCTTTGACTGGGAAGCAAAACGTAGCCGAGATCCTCCACATCACACACACACACACACAGTTCCTTCTAGAGTCCAGGAGTAATTTCTCTCACTCCCACAGCCAGGGTTCGATTCCAACTCAGGGAAGAAGTTTAACACCAAATAAAAACAACTGAAGAAGGGTCTCGACCCGAAAACTTCACCTATTCCTTTTTTCTCCACACCCGCTGCCCGACCCGTTGAGTTACTCCAGCGTTTTGTGCCTATCTTCATTAGAAACAAGGAACTGATCTTGGATAGAGAGGATGTTTCCACTAGTGGGAGAGTCCAGGACCAGAGGGCACAGCCTCAGAATTAAAGGACGTTCCTTTAGGAAGGAGATGAGGAGGAATTTCTTTAGTCAGAGGGCGGTGAATCTGTGGAATTCTTTGCCACAGACGGCTGTGGAGGCCACAAGTCAGTGGATATATTTAAGGTGGAGATAGATAGATTCTTGATCCGTACGGGCATCGATTAGTGGGACTTGTGTAGCTGGGACATGTGGGCCGGTGTGGGCAAGTTGGGCCGAAGGGCCTGTTTCCACACTGTGTGATCTTATAGAGGTGTATAAAATCATGAGAGGAACAGATCGGGTAGATGCACAGAGTCTCTTGCACAGAGTAGGGGAATCGAGGACCGGAGGACATAGGTTTATGGTGAAGGGGAAAAGATTTAATAGGAATCTAAGGGGTAACTTTTTCACACAGAGGGTGGTGGGTGTATGGAACGAGCTGCTGGAGGAGGTAGTTGAGGCTGGGACTATCGCAACGTTTAAAAAGCAGTTACACAGGTACATGGATATGACGGGTTTGGGGGGATATGGGCCAAACGCGGGCAGTCTGGACTAGTGTAGATGGGACATGTTGGCCGGCGTGGACTCAGTGGGCCGTAGGGCTTGTTTCTGTGCTGTAATTCTAAAGTCTAAAGTCTAAATAGCAAGTGTATTTAAACACAATTGAAACTAAAGGGACTTATATATATTGACCAAACGCAGGCAGGTGGGACTAGTGTAGCTGGGGCATGTTGTCCGGTGTGGGCAAGTTGGGCCGAAGGGCCTGTTTTCACATCTAGATATCCTATATCCTACAGCCCCCACTCTAGTTCTCCGACTGGATTCACTGTCCTCCTGATTAAATGTTATTGATTATATGCCTCGTTTTCACCTTCCCCTCAGCTAACAATGAAACGTCACCCATTCCTTCTCTCCAGAGATGCTGCCTGACCCGCTGAGTTACTCCAGCACTCTGTGAAACGTCACGTAGCCGAGATCCTCCACATCACACACACACACACACAGTTCCCTCTAGAGTCCAGGAGTAATTTCTCTCACTCCCACAGCCAGGGTTCGATTCCAACTCAGGGAAGAAGTTTAACACCAAATAAAAACAACTGAAGGGTCTCGACCCGAAAACTTCACCTATTCCTTTTTTCTCCACAGATGCTGCCCGACCCGCTGAGTTAATCCAGCGTTTTGTGCCTATCTTCATTAGAAACAAGGAACTGATCTTGGATAGAGAGGATGTTTCCACTAGTGGGAGAGTCCAGGACCAGAGGGCACAGCCTCAGAATTAAAGGACGTTCCTTTAGGAAGGAGATGAGGAGGAATTTCTTTAGTCAGAGGGCGGTGAATCTGTGGAATTCTTTGCCACAGACGGCTGTGGAGGCCACAAGTCAGTGGATATATTTAAGGTGGAGATAGATAGATTCTTGATCCGTACGGGCATCGATTAGTGGGACTTGTGTAGCTGGGACATGTGGGCCGGTGTGGGAAGTTGGGCCGAAGGGCCTGTTTCCACGCTGTGTGATCTTATAGAGGTGTATAAAATCATGAGAGGAACAGGTCGGGTAGACGCACAGAGTCTCTTGCACAGAGTAAGGGAATCGAGGACCAGAGGACACAGGTTCAAGGTGAAGGGGAAAAGATTTAATAGGAATCTAAGGGGTAACTGTTTCACACAGAGGGTGGTGGGTGTATGGAACGAGCTGCTGGAGGAGGTAGTTGAGGCTGGGACTATCCCAACGTTTAAGAAATAGTTAGACAGGTACATGGATATGACGGGTTTGGGGGGATATGGGCCAAACGCGCGCAGTCTGGACTAGTGTAGATGGGACATGTTGGCCGGCGTGGACTCGGTGGGCCGAAGGGCTTGTTTCTGTGCTGTAATTCTAAAGTCTAAAGTCTAAATAGCAAGTGTATTTAAACACAATTGAAACTAAAGGGACTTATATATATTGACCAAACGCAGGCAGGTGGGACTAGTGTAGCTGGGGCATGTTGGCCGGTGTGGGCAAGTTGGGCCGAAGAGCCTGTTTTCACATCTAGATATCCTATATCCTACATCCCCCACTCTAGTTCTCCGACTGGATTCACCGTCCTCCTGATTAAATGTTATTGATTATGTGCCTTGTTTTCACCTTCCCCTCAGCTAACAATGAAACGTCACCCATTCCTTCTCTCCAGAGATGCTGCCTGACCCGCTGAGTTACTCCAGCACTCTGTGAAACGTCACCTATCCATGTTCTCCAGAGATGCTGCCTGACCCGCTGAGTTACTCCAGCATTTTGTGCCTACCTTCGGTTTAAAGCAGCATTTCCGAAACATCCTAAATTTTCCTGTAAATCTCGTCGCCTTTGATCTGTCGTTTTCACTCCTTGCCCTTCCATATCTCTGCGTCTCCCTCTCCCCCCGACTCTCAGTCTGAAGAAGGGTCTCGACCCGAGACGTCGCCCAGTCGTTCTGTCCAGAGGTGCTGCCCGTCCCGCTGAGTTACTCCAGCATTTTGTGTCTGCACTTGAAACGGTATCACTCTGTGAGTCTAAGTGTGTTTTAAACACCGTTGAAAGAGTGGAGCGGCTTATACACGTGTGCAGTGTGTGTGTGGATTGTTACAGCATCTGTGGGTGACGCAGCCTTGTACACAGAGTTTCTGCGGTTGCTGAGGCCGTCCAGCTTTAGCTCAGTGGGTACTTCGCAGCATCAACTTATCACTAGTTCCACTCTGTTCCCCACGGGCGCTGCCTGACGGTTTTGTCTTCTTTGACTGGGAAGCAAAACGTAGCCGAGATCCTCCACATCACACACACACACACACAGTTCCCTCTAGTGTCCAGGAGTAATTTCTCTCACTCCCACAGCCAGGGTTCGATTCCAACTCAGGGAAGAATTTTAACACCAAATAAAAACAATTGAACAAGGGTCTCGAGGCCAAGTCAGTGGATATTTTTAAGGTGGAGATTTTTGAAAAGCATATGTACAAATAGAAATAAAAGACAAATTTGTTACAAAGTTCTTACATAGCTTTAATTTTTAAACTTTTAAAGAGAGAAAATAAAAAATAAAGAAGAAAGAAAAAAAAACTATAAACTATTGGGAAGAGAGAATAATTTTTTTTTTTTTAAAAGGTATAACTATAAAAATTAAAAAGGGTAGATCCGGGAGACAATAACCACAGTTGTACATCCAACCCCTAAACTCAAGTTTCAACTTTTAATTTAAAATTTTTATTTTAGTCCTGTGCCAAACCCATTTACTTTTCTAAAAATTCAATAAATGGAGACCATATTTTAAAAAAACAACTCAGGTTTGTCAATTAAGGCAAATCTTATTTTTTCCCAAATGCAGGGTCTCTGTCATTTCCGTAGTCCACATTTTAATTGTGGGGGTTATTGGTTTTTTCCAAAATTTAAGTATTAATTTTTTCGCAGTTATTAAACTGTAATCAAGAAAATGTACCTGACTTGTTGTAAAGTTTGTAGTATGTTCTGATAATCCTAATATAATTAATTTTGGATCCATACCCAATTGCTTGTTGATAACTTTAGAAACTATTTTAAAAATCTCCAACCAGAAATTTTGCGTTTTTATGCAAGTTACGAAAATATGAGTTAAATTAGCTTCTTGAAATTGACATTTATCACAAATAGGAGAGATACTAGGAAAAATCCTATTTAACTTAATCTTCGAATAATGTAATCTATATATTATTTTAAATTGTATTAAGGAATGTCTAGTATTTAATGAACATTGGTGTATATAATAATAATAATAATGTATTTTATTTATATAGCGCTTTTCATATACTCAAAGACGCTTTACAGAGATTTAGAGAACATGTTGTAAACTTTCATCCCATATATCTTGCATTATGAGTTGATTCAATTCGCCCTCCCATGCTCGTTTATATGATTCTGATGACGGAATGTCAGTATCTAGGAGAGTATTATAAATAAAGGATATTAATTTATTTGAATTATAATATCGATTCAGGCATACATCAAGAGTTTCTGGACCTCTAAACTTATATTCTTGCATGTGTAATTTTACATAATCTCTAAGTTGTAAATATCTAAAATAATTATTAACATGTAATCCGTACTTCTGCTGTAAATCCTGAAAAGAAAGAAAAGTTCCCTTATGATAAAGATCTCCCACCCTTTTAATTCCATAACTTTTCCATTGAGCAAATCCTCTATCTAAGACAGACGGTTTAAAAGAAGGGTTATTCGCAATAGGGAGGAAAGCAGATAATTTACTCAGTTTTAAAGTAAGATTTAATTGTTTCCAGGTACGGATAACACTGTGTATAATGGGATTACCTCCATATGTTTTTTTATTTCAATTTATTGGAGCTAAGAGGATCGCACCAATATCAAATGGTAAACAATCCTCTTTCTCCATCTTTAACCAATCCGGTTGTTGATCAGAATCATCCAACCAGCAGGTTATATTTTTAATATTAACCGCCCAATAATAAAATAAAAAGTTAGGTAAGGCAATTCCTCCATTAGTTTTAGATTTACATAGATGTCTTTTATTTATTCTATGAGTCTTGTAGTCCCAAATAAAATTAGTAATAATTGAATCAATTTAAAAAAAAAACTTTTTTGGAAGATAGATTGCTTGAGTATCGTAGCTGTGGAAGAAAGATCATCTTTATAGCATTACTACGACCAACTAATGATATAGGGAGTGTTTTCCAAAATTGGATATTTCTGTGTAATTTAGTAAGTAACGGAGGAAAATTTAATTTAAATAAAGAAGTACATTTCCTAGTCACGTAAATTCCAAGATATTTAAACTTTTCATAGGCAATTTTAAAAGGAAATTGTTGAAGTATGGCCGGATTGTGCTCCATTATTGGCATAATTTCACTTTTGTACCAGTTAATTCTATAACCTGAAAATGAACCAAATTGAGTTATGAGATTGAATAAATTCGGAATGCTGATTTCTGGCTTTGTAATGTATATTAATACATCATCCGCATATAAAGAAATTTTATTGGTTGTATGTTTGGTGTTATAACCATGAATATCTGAATTTGATCTAATACTCTCAGCAAGTGGTTCTATAATAAGGGCAAATAGAAGCGGAGATAGTGGACATCCTTGTCTACAACCCCTAGATAAATGAAATTTGGATGACAGCATTTGATTAGTTAATATTCTAGCTGTTGGGGATGTATATAAAAGTTTCACCCATGAACAAAAATTTTCACCTAATTGAAAGTTTTCCATCACTGAGAAAAGATAGGGCCATTCTACTTGATCGAATGCTTTTTCAGCATCTAGCGAGATGATTGCTAAATCTTCATTTAATAGTCTATTTGAATATATTATATTGAACAAGCGTCTCAAATTGAAAAATGAATATCGTTTAGCTATAAAGCCTGATTGATCGGGGTGTATCAATTTATCTATAACTAGACTTAATCTATGAGCTAAGATTTTCGCTAATATCTTCTGATCAGTATTTAAAAGAGCTATCGCTCTGTACGAACCAGGGTCTTCAGAATCCTTATTTTTTTTAGGAATAAGTATTATTGTTGATTCAGTCAGAGTTTGTGGTATTCTCTGTTGTTTAAAGTGTGACTATATACAGTTTGCAAACGTGGAGAGATCAAATCACTAATTTTTTTATAAAATTCATTATTTAAGCCGTCAGGGCCAGGAGTCTTCCCATTTTTCATGGATTTATAGACAATAGACAATAGACAATAGGTGCAGGAGTAGGCCATTCAGCCCTTCGAGCCAGCACCGCCATTCAATGCGATCATGGCTGATCACTCTCAATCAGTATCCCGTTCCTGCCTTCTCCCCATACCCCCTCACTCCGCTATCCTTAAGAGCTCTATCCAGCTCTCTCTTGAAAGCATCCAACGAACTGGCCTCCACTGCCTTCTGAGGCAGAGAATTCCACACCTTCACCACTCTCTGACTGAAAAAGTTCTTCCTCATCTCCGTTCTAAATGGCCTACCCCTTATTCTTAAACTGTGGCCCCTTGTTCTGGACTCCCCCAACATTGGGAACATGTTTCCTGCCTCTAATGTGTCCAATCCCCTAATTATCTTATATGTTTCAATAAGATCCCCCCTCATCCTTCTAAATTCCAGTGTATACAAGCCCAATCGCTCCAGCCTTTCAACATACGACAGTCCCGCCATTCCGGGAATTAACCTAGTGAACCTACGCTGCACGCCCTCCATAGCAAGAATATCCTTCCTCAAATTTGGAGACCAAAACTGCACACAGTACTCCAGGTGCGGTCTCACCAGGGCCCGGTACAACTGTAGAAGGACCTCTTTGCTCCTTTTTTAATGGTCCTTTTTTAATGGTCTCTTCAACGTCTTTCATAGTTATTTCTGCGCCCAGTGAATTTCTGTCACTCACATTCAAACCAGGAAGGTTACATTCCTGCAAAAAGTTTTGCATCTGCGCAGAGCTATCTGTTATTTTTGATGAATATAATGACTGATAAAATTGCAAAAATCTCTGATTAATATCCTTGGGTAGTTTAAGCAAATCTCCGTTTTCTGATCTAATTTTATGAATTGTAGAATCATCTTCTAATTTACGGAGTTGACGTGCTAGCAATTTCTGTGGTTTATGGGCGGCACGGTAGCGCAGCGGTTGAGTTGCCGCTTTACAGCGAATGCAGCGCCGGAGACTCAGGTTCGATCCTGACTACGGGTGCTGCACTGTAAGGAGTTTGTACGTTCTCCCCGTGACCTGCGTGGGTTTTCTCCGAGATCTTCGGTTTCCTCCCACACTCCAAAGACGTACAGGTTTGTAGGTTAATTGGCTGGGTAAATGTAAAAATTGTCCCTAGTGGGTGTAGGATAGTGTTAATGTGCGGGGATCGCTGGGCGGCACGGACTTGGAGGGCCGAAAAGGCCTGTTTCCGGCTGTATATATATGATATGATCTCCAAATTCAAAATGCTTTTGTTTAGTATATTGAAAAAGCCTTAAAATATGAGCTGAGAGTATATAATTTAACTTATATTTGAGAGCTGCGATTTTATTATGTATTTCAATAGAGGGAGCGATGGCATTTGTTACGTCTAACTGTTTTATCTGACTTTCTAGCTCATGTTGTACAACCCGCTTCTTCTTGTTTTGAGACGCTTGAAAGGCAATAATACATCCTCTCACAAACGCTTTAAATGTTTCCCAAAGCTGGGACGCAGGTGTTTCAGGGAAGGTCATTTGCGTTAAAAAAAAGTTTCAAATTGCGATTTAAGATAGTCATTAACATGCTGTTTCATTTAAAATTTGAGGATTAAATCTCCAATTGGTCTGTTTCCCCGTTACTCCTTGGAGTTTTACCCTCAATGTTAAAGGGGCATGATCGGATATAATGATATTATGATATTTTGAATTATGCGTATAAGGAATAAGTTTGGAGTCCACCAAGAAATAGTCAATTCTTGAGTAAGTTTTATGCACTGGTGAATAAAATGAATACTCTCGGCCTGTGCATCTGTGGGTGACGCAGCCTTGTACACAGAGTTTCTGCGGTTGCTGAGGCCGTCCAGCTTTAGCTCAGTGGGTACTTCGCAGCATCAACTTATCACAAGTTCCACTCTGTTCCCCACGGGCGCTGCCTAACGGTTTTGTCTTCTTTGACTGGGAAGCAAAACGTAGCCGAGATCCTACATCACACACACACACACACAGTTCCTTCTAGAGTCCAGGAGTAATTTCTCTCACTCCCACAGCCAGGGTTCGATTCCAACTCAGGGAAGAAGTTTAACACCAAATAAAAACCAACTGAAGAAGGGTCTCGACCCGAAACGTCACCTATTCCTTTTTTTCTCCAGAGATGCTGCCCGACCCGCTGAGTTACTCCAGCGTTTTGTGCCAATCTTCAGTAGAAACAAGGAACTGATCTTGGATAGAGAGGGTGTGGAGAGCATGTTTCCACTAGTGGGAGAGTCCAGGACCAGAGGGCACAGCCTCAGGATTAAAGGACGTTCCTTTATGAAGGAGATGAGGAGGGATTTCTTTAGTCAGAGGGTGGCGAATCTGTGGAATTCTTTGCCACAGACGGCTGTGGAGGCCACAAGTCAGTGGATATTTTTAAGGGGGAGTTTGATAGATTCTTGATTAGTGCGGGCGTACTCGGGGGAGGGGGGGGGGGAGGGGGAGGGGAGGGGGGGTGGGGAGGAGAGGGTGCTACTCCAATGCAGGAAAGATTTAGGCCCAACGGGTCCACTTGGTCTATTACATATATATAGTCCAAGAGTCAAGGTTACATACACATACATATATATTTATATATGCATTTGCTCATCTCTGTATCTCCCTCTTCTCTGATTCACTCTAAAGAAGGGTCTCGACCCGAAATGTCACCCATTCCTCTCTCCAGAGATGCTGCCTGTCCCGCTGAGTTACTCCAGCATTTTGTGTCTACCTTCAGTGTAAGCCAGCATCTGCAGTTCCTATCTAACCATGTGACAGTTGCCCAAGACGCTGGTGAGACCGCATTTGGGGTATTGCGAATAGACACAGAAAGCTGGAGCAACTCAGCGGGTCAGGCAGCATCTCTGGAGGAAAGGGATAGGTGATATTTTGGGTTGAGAGAGAGACCCTTCTTCAGACTGAGGGTCGGGGGAAAGGGAAACAAACGAGAGATATTTTATTATTATTTATTTTAATTTTTTTTAAAAATAGGTGCAGGAGTAGGCCATTCGGCCCTTCGAGCCTGTACGCACCGCCATTCAATATGATCATGGCTGATCATCCAACTCAGTATCCCGCACCTGCCTTCTCTCCATACCCCCTGATCCCTTTAGCCACAAGGGCCACATCTAACACCCTCTTAAATATAGCCAATGAACTGGCCTCAACTACCTTCTGTGGCAGAGAATTCCACAGACTCACCACTCTCTGTGTGAAAAAAAACGTTCTCATCTCGGTCCTAAAAGACTTCCCCCTTATCCTTAAACTGTGACCCCTTGTTCTGGACTTCCCCAACATCGGGAACAATCTTCCCGCATCTAGCCTGTCCAACCCCTTAAGAATTTTGTAAGTTTCTATAAGATCCCCCCTCAATCTTCTAAATTCCAGCGAGTACAAGCCGAGTCTATCCAGTCTTTCTTCATATGAAAGTCCTGCCATCCCAGGGATCAATCTGGTGAACCTTCTCTGTACTCCCTCTATGGCAAGAATGTCTTTCCTCAGATTAGGAGACCAAAACTGTACGCAATACTCCAGGTGCGGTCTCACCAAGGCCCTGTACAACTGCAGCAGAACCTCCCTGCTCCTATACTCAAATCCCCTCGCTATGAATGCCAACATACCATTCGCTTTCTTCACTGCCTGCTGCACCTGCATGCCTACTTTCAATGACTGGTGCACCACGACACCCAGGTCACGTTGCATCTCCCCTTCTCCTAACCGGCCACCATTCAGATAATATGAAGGTACGTAGAAGAAATGAAGGAAAGGTATGCAAAAAGCAACGATCGTCGAGGAAAGATGGAGCCCACGATGGTGCATTGTTGGCTGCGGACTAGATGATAACGAGGGGATACCATCAGTGAAACTTAGCAGGATGACAATGAAACTAACAGGTCAACTAGGGTAGAGGATCGATGGAGAGGGAATGCAAGGGTTAATTGAAATTAGAGAAATCAATATTTCTCAGCTTTTACCTGAGCAGGAGGTGTCAACCAAACGGTAGGCCGAAGGTTCAAAATGATTGTATATTATTTTTAACAAATGGGGAGGTTATCCTAGCAGAGGAAGTCACGGTGGCGAAGCGGTAGAGTTGCCGCCTTACAGCGAATGCAGCGCCGGAGACCCGGGTTCGATCCCGACCACGGGCGCTGTCTGTACGTTCTCCCCGTGACCTGCGTGGGTTTTCTCCGAGATCTTCGGTTTCCTCCCGCACTCCAAAGACGTGCGGGTTTGTCGGTTAATTGGCTGGGTAAAATGTAAAAATTGTCCCTAGTGGGTGTGTAGGATAGTGTTAGTGTGCGGGGATCGCTGGTCGGCGCGGACCCGGTGGGCCGAAGGGCCTGTTTCCACGCTGCATCTCTAAGCTAAACTCCAAATACGTACAGGTATGGAGGTTAATTTGCTGGGTGTTTTGTGTAAATTGTCCCTAGTGTGTGTGGGATAGTGTTAGTGTGCGGGGATCGCTGGTCGGCGCGGACTCGGTGGGCCGAAGGGCCTGTTTCCGCGCTGTATCTCTAAACCAAACTTATACTTGACACAATGAAAAAAAGAACTATCGTTTCCCACTTTCTCTTTATTGATTTGACCACTTTTTGGTGACAAAAGAAAGCCCCAGAGGAGGATAAAAGCACAATGGGTCACCTCCAATTTGTATAACAGTGAAGCTCTTGTTACTGGATAATGTTTAGCAGGGGCAAGGCTCTCCCCCACGCCTGTTCTTTCTGCTTGAAGCAATCGGACGCCATCTTGGTCATCTCTCACCCGCTTCCTCCCGACCGCGGGCACCCATTCCCAGCGGAGTGGTCCTCACTCCGAGCGCTTCCGAGCTTTGCTCCTCCGTCTGAATATTCCCCCCCGTTGTGGAACAAGTCAACATCACCAGGTTTGAACCCAAACTCAGCAATGGCCTTGGACCACGGCCACTAGAAATTGGCCGGGGTTGGTCACCGAGATGTTTATCCAGTCAAGTGTCATCGGTTTAAGATTCTCGCCCTCTTAGTTCCGGGCGAGAAACGAGGCAGCTTTCCAGATGTTTGAAGATGGAAATCGAGCAACTGGTTGAAAGTGTAGGGCCACTCGACTGGAATGGTGCTGAGATTTTGCACAGAGTTTGGACTACATTAGGACTGGCGTACTTTAAAATAAGCTTTATTAGCCTTGCTAGAGGGAGGATGAGATGTGTCAGAACTCACTGAGGATGGATGGGTAAGATATCGGGCTAGGACGTTTGGGATTGTTCAAGGTCTTATTAGGCCGAGACGCCAAGTCTTGCTGGAAGACTGGAAGATGTCTGACTAGAGGTGGAATGGAGGGAGATTGAGCTACATTGGAACATCGTACAGAAGACATCGTTGGTCACTGAACATTACAAGAGCATCTTAGTAGAAGAGGAATAGATGGAAACTGGGGTGAATTGGAACCTCTTACTGTAGGCCGGAATGAGAGTAAGATGCATTCAAACGACTCGCTGATATTAACAAGAGCATCTTAGCAGAAGAGGAATATTGGACTATGTAAGTGCATTTCACTGACGATCTAGGACTACACCTGAGTGGGAATGAGATGTGTTCAAACGCCTCACTAGACACTGCAAATAGCAAGAGAAGATCACCAGAAGAGGGACAGAGGGAGAATGGGTTACATTTTAACATCTCACCGAAGATCGAGGAGAACAAGAACTTAGTGGGAATGGGATGCGTTCGAACATCTGACTAGGACACTGACTATGACAAGGACATCTTACTGGAAGAGGAATAGAGGAAGATAGGCCTGTGTAGGAGCATTTCACTGAAGATCTAGTGAACAGGACCTGAGTGGAAATGAGATGCGTTCCAACTTCTGACCAGACACTGAATAATGACAAAGAAGGGGAATCGAGGGAGATTAGGCTAGGATGGAACATCTTACTGAGGATGTGGTGGACCAAGAAGCGAGTGAGGATGAGATACATTGCAAATATCTCGCCGGACATTGAATGCCACGAGGGCATCTTACTAGAATAGACGGACATTTGGAGCACGTAGGAGCAACTCAATGAAGATCTAAGAGAAGGAGGACTGAGCGAGAATGGGATGCGTTCGACCATCTGACCTGACACCGGGAATAAATAGAGCTGGAATAACTTACAGGAACGGGAATAGATTCTTTCCAACATCTGACCGGACACTGAATATAACAAAGGGCATCTTACTAGAAGAGGAATCGGGTGGGTGAGGGGGGGAGATTAAGCTACGATGGAATATCTTACTGAGGATGTAGTGGACCAAGACAGGAGTGAGAACGAGATACATTGAGATTGGGCCACGTTGGAACATGGGCATGGCAGAATGGAGATCGTCATAAGTTGGATTGGAAATAGGGGCGTGCTCGGCAGTCAAGCGTTGCACAGCGGGCCAAGGATGAGGTGGGAATGGTGCCCGTTGGAGCATTTGCCCGTGTGCGTGAGAGGTTGCGAAGACGCTGAGACCGCGGGGCACCTCCCGCGGTCAAGGCCGGGGGGAGGCCCATGCTCGTGGTTCTTCTTCGGGCCCCCGCAGTGGGAAAGAGACGCGTTGGAGGGTGTCGCTGGGCGCGAGTGGGAGTGCGAGGCGTGGGGGCACCTGGCCGGTGGGCAAGGGGCGGCGGCGGCGGTGCCGGGGCCCCAGTGTTTCGCCGGGCAAGGGTTGCCGTGGGAATGAGACGGGTTGGAGCATTTCACCGGGGCCGGCACCGACCGCGGCATCTGCACTGGGCACGGGTTGGAAGGCCGCGCGGGTGGCTCACTGCGAGCGACCACGCCGGGGCTGCAGTGAGAATGAGAGGGGTTGGAGCACCTCACCGCGGGCGGTGGGACGGCGTGAGATGCCGCCGGGCATTTGGCTGCCCGTGACTGCCCGTGACTGCAGTGGGAATGGGAGGCG
Source organism: Rhinoraja longicauda (assembly GCF_053455715.1). NCBI lineage: Eukaryota > Metazoa > Chordata > Chondrichthyes > Rajiformes > Arhynchobatidae > Rhinoraja > Rhinoraja longicauda. Next base: position 4,880,640 of record NC_135986.1, read on the forward strand.
TTGGCACACGATGTGGCCCGTGGCATATAATGAGGGCACCGTGCCGCACATGGGTCCGAGGGAGGTTGGGATGAGCAGGAACATTTCAGTGGGCAGGGAACACTGTAGAGCTTCGCTTGGCACTTGACCGGGATGGAGACGGGGACGGGCCTTTGAGAGTTCAGGCAGTGGGAATGGGAAGCATTGGCGCATTTGACCGGGCCGAGGGTTTGCAGTTCCGTCTCCTCTCCCGGGCTCGGGCACGAGTGAACGTGGGGCGCGTCCGCACGTTTCGAGGGGTCGGGGGCGGCCTGGCCCGCGGGCGTCTTGGGGGAAACTCTTGGAGGGGTAGGAGAGCCCCTGGAAGGCCGGGAGGCGGCGCGAGAGGAGGACCCGTTGGGGATTCCTGAGCGAGCGGAGCCGGAGGCGATGGGGGAGGTCATGGAATCCCTGGTGGCCGCGGTCTCGTCGCGAGACCTGGTCAGGCCAGAGTTGGAGGTCATCGGCGAGGTGGCAAAGTCTCTCGTGCTCCCGGCGGCGGGCTGCGATGGAGAGGACGCCTCGGAAATCCTCCGCAGGTCTGAGATGGAGAACATCGGAGATGTGGACGAGTTCCTTTTGGTCTCGCCGGACTGGGACAGGGATGCTTCTGGGCCGGAGTGCGAGAGGCCTGGGGATGGCGGGTGGTGCCTTTTGTTGTCCGAGACGGGGGGAGATGGAGGGACGGCAGAACCGTTGGCCGGACGGTTGCCAGCGGGGGACTGGGATCCTGAAAGATGTTCCACTCGACCAGAGGCTTTGGCCGGGCTTGTTGTACCAAATGGAGAGAGTGGTTGGCTATCCCTGACTTGCCCTTGACCCGAGTGGGACGAGGAGGCCGGAGGGTTTGGAGTAGATGTCGGGAGAGGTGGGACTGGCTCGGCGTTGCTCATCGTGGGGCCAGGAACGGATGGAGGTTGAGATGGTGTAGAACCGGGACTAAGGGCGGCCGGGCCGCGTTCAACGTTGGTGCTCGGGATGGAGCCGGGGGGGGACCGAGGTCCCGAATGGTGGCTTCTGGGATCGGAGGCAGGGGGAGATGGGGCCGGAGGTTCCCCGGAGAGCCACGCCGGGACCAAGGTGGGGGGAGACGCCGGCTCTTCGGGGGGCCTCTTGGGACTGGCGTTCTGGATGGATTGGGGCGTCGCGGCCCCCCCACTCAGCTGAGTGGCAGGAGGGGCTGAGTGCGTTGGGGGGGACCTGACTGGGTGAGAACCGGGGGAGGGCAAAGGCGTCTCGGCCAGATTTGATGGGAGGGGATCGGAAGGCGAGGGAGGTAGCGGCGTGTGGTTTCTCGACCTGCCCGGAGGATGGGCCTCCTGTTGGGGTCCGTTGTTGACCTGTTGGGGCCTTGGGAGGGGTTGGGTGGCTTCCCCCGGCTCGGGGATGGACTGAGGCGTGGTGGATTGAGTCGTCTTCCCACTGCCGGAGTTGGGATAGTGCGAGTCGGGCTTGGCATGGTCGCGGAGTCTGCTGTGTTGTTGACATGTCGGATCGGGGTCACCACGGCGGTGGTGGTGATGGTGGGACGAGTGGACCTGTTGCTTGGCGGTCTCGTGTACGTCCGTCACCTCGTGGTGCCTGGTTGCCCCAGAGTTTGGGTGAGCTTGGTACGGGCTGGAAGACTTGGAAGGACCGGGGGTCGGATAGGAATGGGAGGTGGTCATCCCTCGCCTGGAGCCGTTGTGAGATCCATTTGCCTGGGGAGGTCTTGACTCCGGAAGGGCTTGGCTGTCTGCGATGGGGCTGGATTGAGAACGGGATGTTTCCCTGTGATGCTTCGGAGTGGACCCAGGGGGTCGGCGAGCGGTCTCGGGATGCCCCGGTGGGCCGGGCCGGGAGTGGGAGCCGGGTGGTCTTGACGGACCGGGGGCGGGTTGGGTCGGAGATGTCTCCGACTGCCCCGGAGAGGTGGTGGTGGAGCGGGGAGATCGTGGGGACCTGCCAGGCGCGGGGAAGGGCTGGCGGAAGAGCGACGCGGGTTGGTCGGAAGACCTGTCCGAGCTGGAGCGGGACTGGAGCGAGGCGGAGTGCTTCTTCGAAGCCGGGGGCGGGGAGCGCTTGGCGGGCCCGGGGTCGGAGCGGTGCCCGGTGTGCTTCTTCGCCCACCCCGGGGAGTGGAGCCGGGACAACCTGGTCGCCGGGTAAGGGGTGGACGGCAACCGCTGCCGCGGCGAATCCGAACTTGGTTGCCACCTGGAGTCCTGGAAGCCATCGGAGCTGCACAGCGACTCCAGGTTAGAGTAGGGGAAGGCCAACAGGGACATTGGACCTTCTAGGAGCCTGGTGCATTCAGCACAGGAGTCCGACCGAGAGCAGGGGCTGGCCAAAGTTGGCGTGGGATGTCCTGAGGCCTTGGTGCTGTCAACTCTACCGGAATCCAACTTAGACCAAGGGTTGGCCAAAGTTGGCGTGGGATGTCCTGGGGCCTTGGTGCTGTCAACACTACCGGAATCCAACTTAGACCAGGGGTTGGCCAATGGTGGAATGGGACCTTCTAGGGCCTTGGCGCTTTCAACGTCACTGGAAGCCAACTTAGACATGGGGGTGGCCAAAGGTGGCATGGGATGTCCTGGGGCCTTGGTGCTTTCAACGACACTGGACTCCAACCTAGACCAGGGTGTGGCCAAAGGTGGCAAGGTATCTTCTAGGAGCTTGGCTCGCTCGGCCTCGCACGCGGGGCAAGGGTTGAGTCTGGATTCTCGGGGGCCTCCGGCCGCCCCCTTCCTCCGTGGCTGGCCGCTCCTCCTCGGGCTATCCTCCGGGGGGGGAGAGGCTCGGCTGCCCCGCCGGCGGTCCTGCCACGTCCCCTTGGCGGGCAGCCAGGAGATCTTGCCGACCTCGCGTCCCTGCTGGGAGTAGATGACCAGGCTTCGCAGGCAGTCTTCGGAGAGCCGAGGCCCGGCGCCCTGGTCCGCGGTGAAGTAGTTGGCGGCCGGGCCACGCCTGGGTGTTCCGTCCTGCATTGTCCAATTGTACCCGGGGTCCTGTCTGTTTGGTTCTATCGCTTACACCGGGGAAAACAGGCCATGCCGGTGGTCTTTCGACTTTGGCACCTAAAAATAGACAATAGTCAATAGACAATAGGTGCAGGAGGAGGCCATTCCCCTCTACTGTACTCCCTGTACACACATGACTGTGGGGCCAGGTTCAGCTCAAACTCCATCATCAAGTTTGCTGATGACACTGTGGTGGTGGGCCGGATCTACGACAACGATGAGAAGGCCTACCCTACCGGGAGGAGGTGGCTGATCTGGCACTCTGGTGTCAGGACAGCAGCCTCCTCTTGAATGTCACTAAAACTAAGGAGCTGATTGTGGACTTTAGAAGGGCTCAACATCCGAGGACGTACACGCCACTGGAGATAAATGGGTCGATTGTGGATAGGGTGAGCAGTTTTAAATACCTGGGAGTCCACATCACAGAGGATCTGACGTGGGCAACGCACTTTGCCGCACTGGTGGGTAAGGCTAAGCAGCGCCTTTACCACCTCAGACAACTGAGGAAATTCAGAGTGTCTCTGAGGATCCTTCAGTGCTTCTACTCTGGGGCTGTAGAGAGCATCCTGTCCGGCAACATTACAGTCTGGTTTGGGAACAGCTCTGCCCAGGACAGGAAGGCCCTGCAGAGAGTAGTGCGTTCGGCTGAACGCACCATGGGAACTACACTGGTCCCCCTCCAGGACCTATACATCAGGAGGTGAAGATCCAGAGCAAGCAACATTATGGGGGACCCCTACCACCCCAGTAACGGACTGTTCCAGCTGCTACGGTCAGGCAAACGCCTCCGCTGTCACGCTGTGAAAACGGAGAGGATGAGACGGAGTTTCTTCCCACAGGCCATCAGGACTGTCAACTTTTATAACTCCAGGGACTAAATTTTGTCTTCTCTGTGTTAACTTTTATTTATATGCTATAACTGTAATTCTTTTTTGTGCACAATCCGCAGGCATTGCCACTTTCATTTCACTGCACATCGTGTATGTGTACGTGACAAATAAACTTGACTTGACTTAACTTGACTTGGATTATTATCTGAATGGTGTCAAGTTAGGAAAAGGGGACGTACAACGTGATCTGGGTGTCCTAGTGCATCAGTCACTGAAAGGAAGCACGCAGGTACAGCAGGCAGTGAAGAAAGCCAATGGAATGTTGGCCTTCATAACAAGAGGAGTTGAGTATAGGAGCAAAGAGGTCCTTCTGCAGTTGTACAGGGCCCTAGTGAGACCGCACCTGGAGTACTGTGTGCAGTTTTGGTCTCCAAATTTGAGGAAGGGTATTCTTGCTATTGAGTGCGTGCAGCGTAGGTTTACTAGGTTAATTCCCGGAATGGCGGGACTGTCATATGTTGAAAGACTGGAGCGACTAGGCTTGTATACACTGGAATTTAGAAGGATGAGAGGGGATCTTATCGAAACGTATAAGATTATTAAGGGGTTGAACACGTTAGAGGCAGGAAACACGTTCCCAATGTTGGGGGAGTCCAGAACCAGGGGCCACGCAGTTTAAGAATAAGGGGTCGGCCATTTAGAACGGAGATGAGGAAAAGCTTTTTCAGTCAGAGAGTTGTGAATCTGTGGAATTCTCTGCCTCAGAAGGCAGTGGAGGCCGATTCTCTGAATGCGTTCAAGAGAGAGCTAGATAGAGCTCTTAAGGATAGCGGAATCAGGGGGTATGGGGAGAAGGCAGGAACAGGGTACTGATTGAGAATGATCAGCCACGATCGTATTGAATGGCGGTGCGTACAGGCTCGAAGGGCCGAAAGGCCTCCTCCTGCACCTATTGTCTATTGTCTATTGAAAAGATTACCTGAGAAGATGATGTGACCATGTTATAGAGTGGAGTGTTGACCAGTGGGTCCCTTGTAGCGGAGATCGTCTGAGCAGCAGAATCCTGGTGGGGGAGGAATTCAAGGAGTGAGACCCTGCTGTTGACAGATTCACGGTGAAACCACACCACGATCGAGGGAACCTACCGAATAGCGATAGATAGAGTGGATGTGGGGAGGATGTTTCCACTAGTGGGAGAGTCTAGGACCAGAGGGCACAGCCTCAGAATTAAAGGACGTTCCTTTAGGAAGGAGACGAGGAGGAATTTCGTCAGTCAGAGGGCGGTGAATCTGTGGAATTCTTTGCCACAGACGGCTGTGGAGGTCACAAGTCAGTGGGTATTTATTTTTAAGGCAGAGATTCTTGATTAGTGCGGGTGTCAGGAAGGAAACCGGAGAAAACCCACGTGGGTCACGGGGAGAACGTACAAAACTCCGCACAGACAGCGCCCGTGGTCGGGATCGAACCCGGGTCTCTGGCTCCAGAGATGCTGCCTGCCCCGCTGAGTTACTCCACCTTCGGGCTACAGAAACCCGCGCACGTACGGCCACGCCAGTTTCCGTCAGAACAAGATGCAACTCACGTGAAGAACTAAGTCCGTCTGTTGAATCGCGGCCGATTGCATCTTCTCACTGTTCCCCTAGGATTTAAAATCAAAAAGATTCAGACAACCTGAGTTCAGGATTGGGGAGAATGGGGAAACTGAATGGGGTGGCGCGGCGCGGCGGGTAGAGCTGCTGCCTCACGGCGCCAGAGACCCGGGTTCGATCCCGACCACGGGCGCTGTCTGTACGGAGTTTGTACGTTCTCCCCGTGACCTGCGTGGGTTTTCTCCGAGATCATCGGTTTCCTCCCACACTCCAAAGACGTGCAGGTTTGTAGGCTAATGGCTCGGTAAATGTAAATTGTCCCCAGTGGGTGTAGGATAGTGTCAGTGTGCGGGGATCGCTGGGCGGCGCGGACCCGGTGGGCCGAAGGGCCTGTTTCCGCGCTGTATCTCTCAACTAAAACAAAACAAAACGAAATCTCCGCACCGGAAGCCAAGATGTGTTAACATTTGCAACCACCTTACCTGATGTTTCATTGAGTTAAGTAAGAAGAGCATTTGATGGCTCATAAGTTGTACGAGCAGAATGAGGCCATTCGGCCCATCGAGTCCACTCCGCCATTCAATCGTGGCTGATCTATCTCTCCCTCCCAACCCCATTCTCCTGCCTTCTCCCCGTAACCCCTGACACCCGCACTGATCAAGAATCTATCTATCTCCGCCTTAAAATTACCTACTGACTTGTGGCCTCCACAGCCGTCTGTGGCAAAGAATTCCACAGATTCACCACCCTCTGACCGAAGAAATTCCTCCTCATCTCCTTCCTAAAGGAACGTCCTTTAATTCTGAGGCTGTGCCCTCTGGTCCTAGACTCTCCCACTAGTGGAAACATCCTCTCCACATCCACTCTATCCAGGCCTTTCACTATTCGGTACATTTCAAAGAGGTCCCCCCCCCTCATCCATCTAAACTCCAGCGAGTACAGGCCCAGTGCCAACAAACGCTCATCGTACGTTAACCCACTCATTCCTGGGATTGTTCTCGTAAACCTCCACTGGACCCTCTCCAGAGCCTGCACATCCTTCCTCAGATACAATAGACAATAGACAATAGGTGCAGGAGGAGGCCATTCGGCCCTTCGAGCCAGCACAGCCATTCAATGTGATCATGGCTGATCATTCTCAATCAGTACCCCGTTCCTGCCCTCTCCCCGTAACCCCTGACTCCGCTATCCTTAAGAGCTCTATCCAGCTCTCTCTTGAATGCATTCAGAGAATTGGCCTCCACTGCCTTCTGAGGCAGAGAATTCCACAGATTCACAACTCTCTGAATGAAAATGTTTTTCCTCATCTCAGTTCTAAATGGCCTACCCCTATTCTTAAACTGTGGCCCCTTGTTCTGGACTCCCCCAACATTTGGAACATGTTTCCTGCCTCTAACGTGTCCAACCCCTTAATAATCTTATACGTTTCGATAAGATCTCCTCTCATCCTTCTAAATTCCAGTGTATACAAGCCTAGCCGCTCCAGTCTTTCAACATATGACAGTCCCGCCATTCCGGGAATTAACCTAGTAAACCTACGCTGCACGCCCTCAATAGCAAGAATATCCTTCCTCAAATTTGGAGACCAAAACTGCACTACGGGGCCCAAAGCTACTCACAATACTCCAAATGCGGTCTGACCTACGCCATGTCGGACCCAAGCACTGGGCCTGTACTCGCTGGAGTTTAGAAGCATGAGGGGGGACCTCATTGAAACTTATCAAATAATGAAAGGCCTGGATAGAGTGGATAAACACTGCAGCTCTGGGGGTCCTGTAGTCCCGGACAGTGTAGGCCCGGACACTGTAGGCCCGGACAGTGTAGGCCCGGACACTGTAGGCCCGGACAGAGTAGGCCCGGAGACTGTAGGCCTGGACACTGTAGGCCCGGTCACTGTAGGCCCGGGCACTGTAGGCCCGGACAGTGTAGGCCCGGACAGTATAGGCCCGGTAGCCCGGGCGCCACCTAATGGAGGTTGCATAGCAACCCGCCTCCTGGCCCGGGCTGCCGCCATTGGTGGAGCGGGAGCACGTGGCCGCTGGCTGGGTGAGGTCACGTGGGGCGCGGGGCGGTGACGTCACCTTGTCCCGTATTTGGGAGTGCGATAGTTGGCAACCCTAATGCTAACAGACTTTAAAAGGAAAAGATAAATTGTTTGCGTGTTGAAAACGTGGCAATGGGAATTAAAATTTTCACTTGAACACGAACAACATTCAAATTTAAAATTTTGAATGTGCCTAGATATGGAAATACCCAATACATAGCCACAATAGTTGGAATTGTCAAAGGAACTGCAGATGCTGGTTTAAATCGAGGGTAGACACCCCTTTTAGTCTGAAGATGGGTCTCAACCTGAAACGTCACCAATCCATGTTTTCTAGAGATGCTGCCTGACCTGCTGAGTTACTCCAGCATTTATAGACAAAAGACAATAGACAATAGGTGCAGGAGGAGGCCATTCGGCCCTTCGAGCCAGCACTGCCATTCAATGTGATCATGGCTGAGCATGGGCTGAATGGCCTAATTTTTCCCGGGATGGCGGGACTGTCATATGTTGAAAGACTGGAGCGACTAGGCTTGTATACACTGGAATTTAGAAGGATGAGAGGGGATCTTATCGAAACGTATAAGATTATTAAGGGGTTGGACACGTTAGAGGCAGGAAACATGTTCCCAATGTTGGGGGAGTCCAGAACAAGGGGCCACACAGTTTAAGAATAAGGGGTAGGCCATTTAGAACTTGGATGGGGAAAAACTTTTTCAGTCAGAGAGTTGTGAATCTGTCTCAGAAGGCAGTGGAGGCCAATTCTCTGAATGCATTCAAGAGAGAGCTGGATAGAGCTCTTAAGGATAACGGAGTCAGGGGGTATGGGGAGAAGGCAGGAACGGGGTACTGATTGAGAATGATCAGCCATGATCACATTGAATGGCGGTGCTGGCTCGAAGGGCCGAATGGCCTCCTCCTGCTCCCATTGTCTATTGTCTATAAATGCTGGAGTAACTCAGCGGGTCAGGCAGCATCTCTGGAAAACATGGATTGGTGACGTTTCAGGTCGAGACCCATCTTCAGTCTAAAAGGGGGGTTTAGTTTAGGAAGGAACTACAGATGCTGGTTTAATCTGTGGAACTCATTGCCACAGAGGCCAAGTCAATGGATTTTTTTAAGGCAGAGGTAGACAAATTCTTGATTAGAACGGGCGCATTCCCAATCTCGTTGCACCCCTGGGTACAAGACAATAAAGATATATTGTATTGTATTGTATTGTGTCACGGTTATGGGGAGAAGGCAAGAAAATGGGATTAGATCAACCATGATTGAATGGCGGAATAGACTCGATGGGCCGAATGGCCTAATTCTACTCCTATAACTTGTGAACGGTGTGAAATTGAAGGGAGACACAAAATGCCGGAGTAACTCAGCGGGTCGGGCAGCATCTCTGGAGAGAAGGAATGGGTGACGTTTCGGGTCGAGACCCTTCTTCAGACTGATTTAGTTTAGTTTAGTTTAGTTTAGTTTAGAGATACAGCTCAGAGACAGGCCCTTCGGCCCACCGAGTCCTTGCCGACCAGCGATCCCCGCACACTAACACTATCCTACACACACTAGGGACAATCTACAATTTTACCAAGCCAATTAAACCTTTAAACCCGCACGTCTTTGGAGTGTGGGAGGAAACCGAAGGTTTAGGAGAAAAACCCACGCAGGTCACGGGGAGAACGTGCAAACTCCGTACAGACAGCGCCCGTGGTCGGGATCGAACCCAGGTCTCTGGCGCTGTGAGGCAGCAGCTCTACCCGCTGCGCCACCCTGCCGACCACGAGGGTTTCGACTTGTAACTCAGCAGGTCAGGCAGCATCTCTGAAGAACATACAGTGGATGGGTGACGTTTCGAGTAGGGACCCTTCGTCGGACTGTTGAAGAGACTCGACCTGAAACGTCACCCTTCCGTGTTCTCCAGAGATGCTGCCTGACCTGCTGAGTTACTCCGGCACTTTGTGTCTATCTCCAGAGATGCTGCCTGACCCGCTGAGTTACTCCAGCACTCTGTGATCATCTCCCTTTGACCAAACGATCTCCCTTTGACCAAAATGGTGGCTTCAACGCCAAAGATAGACACAAAGTAACAAGGAACTGCAAGTGCTGGTTTAACCAAAGGGAGACACAAAGCGCTGGAGTAATTCAGCGGGTCAGGCAGCATCTCTTGCTATGGAGGGCGTGCAGCGTAGGTTCACTAGGTTAATTCCCGGAATGGCGGGACTGTCGTATGTTGAAAGGCTGGAGCAATTAGGCTTGTATACACTGGAATTTAGGGGGGGATCTTATTGAAACATATAAGATAATTAGGGGATTGGACACATTAGAGGCAGGAAACATGTTCCCAATGTTGGGGGAGTCCAGAACAAGGGGCCACAGTTTAAGAATAAGGGGTCGGCCATTTAGAACGGAGATGAGGAAGAACTTTTTCAGTCAGAGAGTGGTGAAGGTGTGGAATTCTCTGCCTCAGAAGGCAGTGGAGGCCAGTTCGTTGGATGCTTTCAAGAGAGAGCTGGATAGAGCTCTTAAGGATAGCGGAGTGAGGGGGTATGGGGAGAAGGCAGGAACGGGGTACTGATTGAGAGTGATCAGCCATGATCACATTGAATGGCGGTGCTGACTCGAAGGGCTGAATGGCCTCCTCCTGCACCTATTGTCTATTGTCTATTGTCTATTGTCTATTATCTCTGGAGAAAACAGACAGGTGACGATTTGTGTCAGGACCCTTCTTCAGGCTGATTGTAGTGGGGAGGGGGGGATCTGAAAGCAAGGAATGACCAGGACAATTCATGGCCAACAAAGGCTGGAGGGTTCCCAGACAGGCTGATTATCATGAGGTGCCTTCACAGTCCGAAGAAGGGTCTCGACCCGAAACGCCACCCGTTCCTTCTCTCCAGAGATGCTGCCTGACCCGCTGAGTTACTCCAGCACCTCCCGTGACCATCTTCGGTTTAAACCAGCATCTGCAGTTCCTTCCTACGCAGGAACTACAGAAGTTTAAGGATAAGGGGGGGAAGTCTTTTAGGACCGAGATGAGAAAACATTTCTTCACACAGAGAGTGGTGGTGAGTCTGTGGAATTCTCTGCCACAGAGGGTAGTTGGGGCCAGTCCATTGGCTATATTTAAGAGGGAGTTAGATGTGGCCCTTGTGGCTAAAGGGATCAGGGGGTATGGAGAGAAGGCTGGTACGGGATACTGAGTTGGATGATCAGCCATGATCATATTGAATGGCGGTGCGTACAGGCTCGAAGGGCCGAATGGCCTACTCCTGCACCTATTTTCTATGTTTCTATGTTTCTATGCATGGTTTAAACTGAAGATAGGCACAAAATGCCGGAGTAAGTAACACAGCGGGTCAGGCAGCATCTCTGGAGAGGAGGATCGTGCGATGATTCGGGTCGAGACTTTTTTTGTGTCTGTCTGCAGCAGTTCCTGCTCGGACCCGAAGAAGGGTCTCGACACGAGTCGTCAACCGTTCCTTCTCTCCAGAGATGCTGCCTGACCCGCTGGAATTTAGAAGACCGAGGGGGGATCTTATAGAAACTTACAAAATTCTTAAGGGGTTGGACAGGCTAGATGCGGGAAGATTGTTCCCGATGTTGGGGAAGTCCAGAACAAGGGGGTCACAGTTTAAGGATAAGGGGGAAGTCTTTTAAGACCGAGATGAGAAAGTTTTTTTACACACAGAGAGTGGTGAATCTGTGGAATTCTCTGCCACAGAAGGTAGTTGAGGCCAGTTCATTGGCTATATTTAAGAGGGAGTTAGATGTGGCCCTTGTGGCTAAAGGGATCAGGGGTATGGAGAGAAGGCAGGTACGGGATACTGAGTTGGATGATCAGCCATGATCATATTGAATGGCGGTGCGTACAGGCTCGAAGGGCCGAATGGCCTACTCCTGCACCTATTTTCTATGTTTCTATGTTTATAGACAATAGACAATAGCTGCAGGAGGAGGCCATTCGGCCCTTCGAGCCTGTACGCACCGCCATTCAATGTGATCATGGCTAATCATTCTCAATCAGTACCCCGTTCCTGCCTTCTCCCCATACCCCCTGACTCCGCTATCCTTAAGAGCTCTATCTAGCTCTCTCTTGAATGCATTCAGCGAATTGGCCTCCACTGCCTTCTGAGGCAGAGAATTCCACAGATTCACAACTCTCTGACTGAAAAGGTTTTTCCTCATCTCCGTTCTAAATGGCCGACCCCTTATTCTTAAACTGTGGCCCCTTGTTCTGGTGTTTTGCGGTCGTCTTCGCTTCCTGACCCGCTGCCCTTCGCTGTTCCACCCCCCCCCCCCCCCACCGTCCAAGCTAGGGTGGCGTCTTTTACCCGCATGTGGGCTGCCAAGGCGTAGGCGGGTGGCGTTGGCACGTCGTTGGCATCGAAGCCTCCGGATTCGGAAGGGCATCTGTAAGTCATCGGGGGCTCCTGGTACTGATCTCGATCCAGCCGGTCTCTACTCAATGGTGGCAAGGGAAGGGGGTCACTGGTAGAGGGGGAGGGGAGAACGGGGTGGGGGTGGGGCAAGGTCAGCAGATACTCTCGGGCCAAAGATCATCCACCTGTCTGTTTCGCGGCATGTTTGGCTGTTGGAACAACATCTGTGGGAGAATTTAAAAGAGAGTTAGGTAGAGCTTCTCGGGGCTAGCGGAAACAAGGGATCTGAAGAGGGGTCTCGACCCGAAACGTCACCCATTCCTTCTCTCCCGAGGTGCTGCCTGACCCGCTGAGTTACTCCAGCATTTTGTGTCTACCTTGGAAATGGGGAGAAGGCAGGCACGGGTTACTAGAAACATAGAAACATAGAAAATAGGTGCAGGAGGAGGCCATTCGGCCCTTCGAGCCTGTACGCACCGCCATTCATTGTGATCATGGCTGATCATCCACAATCAGTAACCCGTGCCTGCCTTCTCCCCACATCCATTGATTCCACTAGCCCCTACAGCTCTATCTAACTCTCTCTTAAATCCATCCAGTGAATCGGCCTCCACTGCCCTCTGTGGCAGAGAATTCCACAAATTCACAACTCTCTGGGTTAAAACGTTCCTTCTCAACTCCGTTTTAGACAAGGGACAATAGACAATAGGTGCAGGAGGAGGCCATTCGGCCCCTCGAGCCTGTACGCACCGCCATTCAATGTGATCATGGCTGATCATCCACAATCAGTACCCCGTTCCTGCCCTCTCCCCATACCCCCTGACTCCGCTATCCTTAAGAGCTCTATCTAGCTCTCTCTTGAATGCATTCAGAGAATTGGCCTCCACTGCCGTCTGAATGTTTTAAATGGCCTCCCCTTTATTCTAAGACTGTGTGTGTGTGTGGCCCCTGGTTCTGGACTCCCCCAACATTGGGAACATTTTTCCTGCATCTAGCTTGTCCAGTCCTTTTATAATTTTATACGTCTCTATAAGATCCCCTCTCATCCTTCTAAACTCCAGTGAATACAAGCCCAGTCTTTTCAATCTTTCCTCGTACGACAGTCCCGCCATCCCGGGGATCAGACTCATGAACCTACGCTGCACTGCCTCAATTACAAGGATGTCCTTCCTCAAATTAGGAGACCAAAACTGCACACAATACTCCAGATGTGGTCTCACCAGGGCCCTGTACAACTGCAGAAGGACCTCTTTACTCCTATACTGAAATCCTCTCGTTATGAAGGCGGACTGTGGATGATCGGGCATGATCACAATGAATGGCTCGAAGGGCCGAATGGCCTCCTCCTGCCACCCATTTACTATGTTTCTATGAGAGAACAGAGGGTTGATTTCTTTCTGTGCAGGAAGGAACTGCTGACGTTGGTTGAAGGCGAAGATATGGACATACAATAAAAGCTGGAGTAACTCAGCAGGTCAGGCAGCATCTCAGGAGAGAAGGAATGGGTGACGTTTCGGGTCGAGACCCTTCCTCAGACTGAGAGTCAGTTCAGTCCAAGATATACAGCACGGAAACAGGCCCTTCGGCCCACCGGGTCCGCGCCGACCAGCGATCCCCGCGCACTAACACTATCCTACACCCACTAGGGACAATTTTTACATTTGTACCAAGCCAATTAACCTACAAACCCGCACGTCTTTGGAGTGTGGGAGGAAACCGAAGCGCCCGGAGAAAACCCACGCGGGTCACGGTGAGTCAAGTCAATTAGTCACATACATATACAAGACGTGCAGTGAAATGAAAGTGGATTGTGCTAAAACTACAAACAGAATAGAAAGAAAAAAAATTAACACTTAAAAAAAATGAATACAGTAAATTAAATGAGTCCCTGGTGATATGAGAGTTAACAGTCCTGATGGCCTGTGGGAAGAAACTCCGTCTCATCCTCTCCGTTTTCACAGCGTGACAGCGGTGGCGTTTGCCTGACCGTAGCAGCTGGAACAGTCCGTTGCTGGGGTGGTAGGGGTCCCCCATAATGTTGCTGGCTCTGGATCTGCACCTCCTGATGTATAGGTCCTGCAGGGAGGGCGAATGTAGTTCTCATGGTGCGTTCAGCCGAACGCACTACTCTCCGCAGGGCCTTCCTGTCCTGGGCAGAGCTGTTCCCAAACCAGACTGTAAAGTTCCTGGACAAGATGCTCTCTACAGCCACAGAGTAGAAGCAATGAAGGATCCTCAGAGAGACTCTGAGAACAATAGACAATAGACAACAGGTGCAGGAGGAGGCCATTCGGCCCTTCGAGCCAGCACCGCCATTCAATGTGATCATGGCTGATCATTCTCAATCAGTACCCCGTTCCTGCCTTCTCCCCATACCCCCTGACTCCACTATCCTTAAGAGCTCTATCTAGCTCTCTCTTGAATGCATTCAGAGAATTGGCCTCCACTGCCTTCTGAGGCAGAGAATTCCACAGATTCACAACTCTCTGACTGAAAAGGTTTTTCCTCATCTCAGTTCTAAATGGCCTACCCCTTATTCTTAACCTGTGGCCCCTTGTTCTGGACTCCCCCAACATTGGGAACATGTTTCCTGCCTCTTATGTGTCCAACCCCTTAATAATCTTATATGTCTCGATAAGATCCCCTCTCATCCTTCTAAATTCCAGTGTATACAAGCCTAGTCGCTCCAGTCTTTCAACATATGACAGTCCCGCCATTCCGGGAATTAACCTAGTAAAACTATGCTGCACGCCATCAATAACAAGAATATCCTTCCTCAAATTTGGAGACCAAAACTGCACACAGTACTCCAGGTGTGGTCTCACTAGGGCCCTGTACAACTGCAGAAGGACCTCTTTGCTCCTATACTCAACTCCTCTTGTTATGAAGGCCAACATCCCATTGGCTTTCTTCACTGCCTGCTGTACCTGCATGCTTCCTTTCAGTGACGCAAACCTTCGATCTCTCACTTTCACATCTCACCCTTCCATGCGTCCAGTCCAGTCTCCCTCGCCCCGTGACTCTCAGTCTGAAGCAAGGGTCTCGACCCGAAACGTCACCCACTCCCTTGCCCAGAGTAGGGGAATCGAGGACCAGAGGGCATAGGTTCAAGGTGAAGGGGGAAAATTATTTAATAGGAGCCTGAGGGGGTGACATTTTCAAACACAGAGGGGTGGTGGGTGTACGGAACGAGCTGCGAGACGAGGCAGCTGAGGCAGGGACTATCCCAACGTTAGACAGGTACACGGATAGGACGGGTTTAGAGTGATATGGGACAAACGCGGGCTCGGTGCAGGAGCAGGCCATTCGGCCCTTCGAGCCTGTACGCACCGCCATTCATTGTGATCATGGCTGATCGTCCACAATCAGTAACCCGTGCCTGCCTTCTCCCCACATCCCTTGATTCCGCTAGCCACCTAGAGCTCTATCTAACTCTCTTTTGAATTCATCCAGTGCATTGGCCTCCACTGCCCTCTGTGGCAGAGAATTCCACAGATTCACAACTCTCTGGGTGAAAACGTTTATCTTTTCTCACCTCAGCTTGAAATGGGTGAGATGTGAGGTGTAGAGTTAGATATATAGATATATATAGTTATATCTTATAAGATATATTTCACAAAATGCTGGAGTAACCCAGCGGGTCAGGCAGCATCTCAGGAGAGAAGGAATGGGTGACGTTTCGGGTCGAGACCCTTCTTCAGACTGACTATAAGATATATAGTCAGGGGCTAACGGAATCAAGGGATGGGATGGGAAGAAAGCAGGAACGGGGTACTGATTTTGGATGATCAGCCATGATCATATTGAATGGCAGTGCTGGCTGGAAGGGCCGAATGGCCTCCTCCTACACCGAGGTTCGATGTTTCTAAAGGAAAGAAAACTGCAGGCGCTGGTTTAAATCGAAGGGTGGACACAAAATGCTGGAGTAACTCAGCGGGTCGGGCAGCAGGTGAGTGAGGGGAGGGGACAGGTGAGTGAGGGGACAGGTGAGTGTGGGGAGGGGACAGGTGAGTGTGGGGAGGGGACAGGTGAGTGTGGGGAGGGGACAGGTGAGTGAGTGGAGGGGACAGGTGAGTGAGGGGACAGGTGAGTGTGGGGAGGGGACAGGTGAGTGAGGGGACAGGTGAGTGTGTGGAGGGGACAGGTGAGTGAGGGGAGGGGGCCGCAGGTGAGTGAGGGGAGGGGGCCGCAGGTGAGTGTGGTGAGGGGACAGGTGAGTGAGGGGAGGGGACATGGGGACAGGTGAGAGAGGGGAGGGTACAGGTGAGTGTGGGTCTCTGGAGAGAAGGAATGGGCGATGTTTCGGGCCGAATGGCCTGTTTCCACACCATACCTAACTAAACTGAACGACAATCTGAACTGGGTGGACACAAAGGATAGACACAAAACGCTGGGGAAACTCAGCTGGTCGGGCAGCATCTGTGGAGGGGAGGGAACAGGTGAGAGAGGTTTCGGGTCGAGACCCTCCCTTTGCTGTGGGTCAAGTTGTACCAACCGAGAAGAACATTGTACCATGGAGATGGTGTTGAAGATGAGGACGGCCAACACGGCTGATCCGAAGAAACAGAAGACGAGGAGCTCAACAGTGATGCATTGGCCGGGGCTGGCCCTGAAGGGACATCTCACCTCCTCCACCCATGGCTCCTGCTCGACCAGAGGCTGGCACGGCGACAACGCCGAAAGCATCGAGGAAAGGCAGGTTAAAGGGAGAGAGAGATGGAGAGAGAGATGGAGAGAGAGTGTGATAGAGAGAAAGAGAGAGAAAAATTAGAGAGAGGGGAGGTGTAAAAAGCAAAAAAAGGGGGAGACGATGTTGAGAGTTGAGGAGCAAAAGGGGGAAAGGAGGGGAGAGGGGAGGGGGTTGTGTGTGTGGGTGGGTGGGTGGGTGGGTGTGTGTGTGTCAGAGACCAACATTGTGACATTGTTTGTTTGTTACGTTCTATTCGTCGCCGTCCGGATGATTTGAACCAACCCCTGTCGCTGCTGATGTTGACAATAGACAATAGACAATGGGTGCAGGAGTAGGCCATTCAGCCCTTCGAGCCTGTACGCACCGCCATTCAATGCGATCATGGCTGATCACTCTCAATCAGTACCCCGTTCCTGCCTTCTCCCCATACCCCCTCACTCCGCTATCCTTAAGAGCTCTATCCAGCTCTCTCTTGAAAGCATCCAACGAACTGGCCTCCACTGCCTTCTGAGGCAGAGAATTCCACACCTTCACCACTCTCTGACTGAAAAAGTTCTTCCTCATCTCCATTCTAAATGGCCGACCCCTTATTCTTAAACTGTGGCCCCTTGTCCTGGACTCCCCCAACATTGGGAACATGTTTCCTGCCTCTAATGTGTCCAATCCCCTAATTATCTTATATGTTTCAATAAGATCCCCCCTCATCCTTCTAAATTCCAGTGTATACAAGCCCAATCGCTCCAGCCTTTCAACATACGACAGTCCCGCCATTCCGGGAATTAACCTAGTGAACCTACGCTGCACGCCCTCAGAAGGAAGGAAGGAAGGAAGGAAGGAAGGAAGGATGGATGGATGGATGGATGGATGGATGGATGGATGGATGGATGGATGGATGGATGGATGGATGGATGGATGGATGGGTGGGTGGGTGGGTGGGTGGATCGATGGATGGATGGATGGATGGATGGATGGATGGATGGATGGATGGATGGGTGGGTGGATGGGTGGGTGGATGTGTGGGTGGATGGGTGGATGGATGGATGGATGGATGGATGGATGGATGGATGGATGGATGGATGGATGGATGGATGGATGGATGGATGGATGGATGGATGGATGGATGGATGGATGGATGGATGGATGGATGGATGGATGGATGGATGGATGGATGGATGGATGGATGGATGGATGGATGGATGGATGGATGGATGGATGGATGGATGGATGGATGGATGGATGGATGGATGGATGGATGGATGGATGGATGGATGGATGGATGGATGGATGGATGGATGGATGGATGGATGGATGGATGGATGGATGGATGGATGGATGGATCTGAAGAAGGGTCTCGACCCCGTAAACGTCGCCCATCCCTCCTCTCCCGAGATGCTGCCCGACCCGCTGAGTTACTCCGGCACTTCTGCGAATACATACCTTAGGATGAATAGGTTTTTGTGTTTGTTGGCCAAGTATGTGCAGATACAAGGAATGTGCCTTGGTGGGGGTGTTGTTGTTGTTGAGATCTCCCGGCTCTCAGAGGGATGGTCAGACCTGAGGGGGGTGTGGGGGGAGTGAGGAGGGGGGTGGGTAGGACTTC
The DNA here is from genome assembly GCF_053455715.1 of Rhinoraja longicauda. Taxonomy (NCBI): domain Eukaryota; kingdom Metazoa; phylum Chordata; class Chondrichthyes; order Rajiformes; family Arhynchobatidae; genus Rhinoraja; species Rhinoraja longicauda. The sequence goes on from NC_135986.1 coordinate 4,898,780, forward strand.
ATCTCCAACAACAACAACAAAAAAAGTAGGACTTCATCTCCAACAACAACAACAACAACAAAAATAAGGACTCGCTTATAAAGGAAATAAGCGTCTCTGGAGGATCTCATCGGGTCGGGCAGCATCTATGGAGGTGAGCAGGGAAATGCTGGAGTATCTCAGCATCTCTGGAGATAGACACAGAGTGCTGGAGTAACTCAGCAGGTCGGGAGGCATCTCTGTAGATGGACACAGAGTGCCGGAGTAACTCATTGGGTCAGGCAACATCTCTGGAGAGTGATACAAGGTGCTGGAGTAACTCAGGGGGTCGGGCAGCATCTCTGGAGATGGAATACAAAGTGCTGGAGAGAAGGCATAAGGTGCTGGAGTAACTCAGCAGGTCGGGCAGCATCTCTGGAGATAGACACAGAGTGCTGGAGTAACTCATTGGGTCAGGCAACATCTCTGGGGAGTGATACAAAGTGCTGGAGTAACTCAGCAGGTCGGGCAGCATCTCTGGAGATGGACTCAGAAGTGCTGGAGTAACTCAGCGGGTCGGGCAGCATCTCTGGAGACGAAATATAAAGTGCAGGAGTAACTCAGTGGGTCAGGCAGCAAACTTGGCCAAGTTTGTGTTGGCCAAGTATGACCAACCTTGGCCAAGATACAAGGAATGTGCCTTGGTGTTGTTGTTCTTGTTGTTGAGATCTCCAGGCTCTCAGAGGGGTTGGGGGGTGGGGGAGTGAGGAGGGGGTGGGTAGGACTTCACCTCCGAGTTTGGGAGTTGACTCATTCAGCACCTCGGTGCTAAACAGCTAAAACAAAATAACAACTGCAACAACAACAACCAAAATTAAATAAGGACTCGCTTATAAAGGAAATAAGCGTCTCTGGAGGATCTCATCGGGTCGGGCAGCATCTATGGAGGTAGAAGACAGAGTGCTGGAGTAACTCAGCAGGTCGGGCAGCATCTCTGGAGATGGAATACAGAGTGCCGGAGTAACTCAGTGGGTCAGGCAGCATCTCTGGAGATGGACTCAGAAGTGCTGGAGTAACTCAGCGGGTCAGGCAGCATCTCTGGAGATAGACACAAAGTGCTGGAGTAACTCAGCAGGTCAGGCAGCATCTGTGGAGATAGGCACAGAGTGCTGGAGTAACTCAGCAGGTCGGGCAGCATCTCTGGAGATGGACACAGAGTGCCTGAGTAACTCAGTGGGTCGAACAGCATCTTTGGAGATGGACACAGAAGTGCTGGAGTTACTCAGTGGGTCGGGCAGCATCTCTGGAGAGTGATACAAAGTGCTGGAGTAACTCAGCGGGTCAGGCAGCATCTCTGGAGATAGACACAGAGTGTTGGAGTAACTCAGCGGGTCGGGCAGCATCTTTTATTTGAGATTTACAGTGGTGTTTAAACAAAAAAATCTAATCTTTTTTTGTGCCAGTTCCATATAGCCCCTAAATTCCCCAACCTTGCAACAGACAATAGGTGCAGGAGGAGGCCATTCGGCCCTTCGAGCCTGTACGCACCGCCATTCAATGTGATCATGGCTGATCATTCTCAATCAGTACCCCGTTCCTGCCTTCTCCCCATACCCCCTGACTCCGCTATCCTTAAGAGCTCTATCCAGTTCTCTCTTGAATGCATTCAGAGAATTGGCCTCCACTGCCTTCTGAGGCAGAGAATTCCACAGATTCACAACTCTCTGACTGAAAAAGTTTTTCCTCATCTCCGTTCTAAATGGCCGACCCTTATTCTTAAACTGTGTGGCCCTGGTTCTGGACTCCCCCAACATTGGGAACATGTTTCCTGCCTCTAACGTGTCCAACCCCTTAATAATCTTATACGTTTCGATAAGATCCCCTCTCATCCTTCTAAATTTCAGATTTACCCTGCTCCACCTTATAATATGAACCCAGCTTCTGTGTTCATAAGTGATAGGACCACTATTAGGCCACTCGGCCCATCAAGTATACTCTGCCATTCAATCATGGCTGATCTATCTCTCCCTCCTAACCCCATTCTCCTGCCTTCTCCCCGTAACCCCTGACACCCGCACTAATCAACGACGTGACAATAAACGTTGATGCCTCCAACAACTCCCCTGTTGGGTAGGAAGGAACTGCAGATGCTGGTTTACACCGAGGATAGACGCAAAGTGCTGGAGTGACTCAGCAGGGTCGGGCAGCATCTCTGGAGAGAAGGAATGGGTGACGTTTACGGGTCGAGGCCCTTCTTCAGACCGAGAGTCAGGGGAGCGGGAGACACAGAGATAAGGATATAGAAAGAGACCACTTGAAGAAGTCTGAAGAAGGGTCTCGGCCCGAAATGTCGCCCGTTCCTTCTCTCCAGAGATGCTGCCTGACCCGCTGAGTCGCTCCAGCATTTTGTGTCGACTTTAAACTAGTATATCAACTTGGGTGGGGGGCGGGATGGAGAGAGAGGGGTTGCAAGGGTTATTTGCAGTTGGGTAGTAGGTGCAGGAGGAGGCCATTCGGCCCTTCGAGCCAGCACCGCCATTCAACATGATCATGGCTGATCATCCAATATCAGTATCCCGTTCCTGCTTTCTCCCCCACACCCCTTGATTCCGTTAGCCCTAAGAGCTAAATCTAACTCTTCTCTTGAAAATATCCAATGAATCGGCCTCCACTGCCCTCTGTGGCAGAGAATTCCACAGATTCACAACTCTCTGGGTGAAAAAGTTTTTCCTCATCTCAGTCCTAAAATGGCCGACCCCTTATTCTTAAACTGTGTGTGACCCCTGGATCTGGACTCCCCCAACATGGGGAACATTTTTCCTGCATCCAGCCTGTCCAATATTTTAAGAATTGTATATGTTTCTATAAGATCCCCCTCTCATCCTTCTAAATTCCAGTGAATACAAGCCCAGTCGACCCATTCTTTCATCATATGGCAGTCCCGCCATCCCGGGAATTGACCTGGTGAACCTACGCTGCACTCCCTCAATAGCAATACTTCGCTGCTCATGTGTGGCCCGGTTTACGTTTACTTCTGCGGTGGTGCAGTCAGTGAAACAAAGACTACATTTGCCATTCAGATGGGGCTTTCATTGTGCAGTGAAGCCAAACAGGCCAGTTGAGCATCATGCAAACCATACCACAAATTAAGACATCATTAACACACGTCCCAGACTGAATAGGTAGAGTTGAATAGGTACAGTTGAATTGGTAGACTGCAGCGGTAGAGTTGCTGCCTTACAACACTTGCAGCGGGTTCGATCCCGACCACGGGCGCCGTCTGTACGGAGTTTGTACGTTCTCCCCGTGGGTTTTCTCCGAGATCTTCAGTTTCCTCCCACACTCCAAAGACGTGCAGGTTTGTAGGTTAATTGGCTTGGTATAATTGTAACTTGTCCCTGGTGTGTGTAGGATGGTGTTAGTGTGTGGGGATAGACTCGTTGGGCTGAAGAGCCTGTTTCAGCGCTGTATCTCTGAACTAAACTTTAAAAAATGTAGATAGAGTGACCACCGTTAACATTTTCCATGACTTGTGCCACAGTCGACCTTCTGTCGGTTCGGACCAGACGGGATAGCCTTCGTTGCCCTCGCGCGTCGATGAGCCTTGGGCGCCCAACACCCTGCCTGTCGCCGGTTTGTGGTTTGTCCCTCCTCGGACCACTGTCGGTCGGTCGGTACTCACCACTGCTGACCGGGAGCACCCCACAAGCCTTGCCGTTTCAGAGATGCTCTGACCCAGTCGTCTGGCCAGAACAATTTGGCCTCTTGTCAAAGTCGCTCAGGTCTTTACTCCTGCCCATTTCTCCTGCATCCAACACGTCAACTTCAAAGAACTGACCGTTCACTTGCTGCCTAATATATCCCACCTCTTGACAGGTGCCATCGTAACAAGATAATCAATGTTGTTCACTTTGCCTGTCAGTGGTCAAAATGTTTCGGCTGATTGGAGTAGATGCTGGTTTAAATCGAAGACAGACACAAAATGCTGGAGCAACTCAGCGGAACAGGCAGCATCTCTGGAGAAAAGGAATTAGTTTATTGTCATGTGTACCGAGGTACAGTGAAAAGCTTTTGTTGCATGCTATCCAGCCAGCAGAAAACCAATACATGTTTACAATCAAGCTGTCCACAGTGTGCAGATACATGATAATGGAAATAATGTGAATAACCTTTAGTGCAAGGTAAAGTCCGATCAAAGATTGTTCGAGGGTCTCCAATGAGGTAGATAGTAGTCCAGCACTGCTCTCTGGTTGTGGTAGGACGGTTCAGTTGCCTGATAACAGCCGGGAAGAAACCGTCCCTGAATCTGGAGGTGTGCGTTTTCACATTTCTGTACCTCTTGCCCCGATGGTAGAGGGGAGAAGAGGGAGTGACCGGGAGAAGAGGGAGTGACCGGGGGCGGGTGAGACTGGTCCTTGATTATGCTGCTGGCCTTGCCGAGGCAGCGTGAGGTGTAGATGGAGTCAAGCTCACTGAAACTTTCAGAATAATGAAAGGACTGGATAGAGTGGATGTGGAGAGGATGTTTCCACTGGTGCGAGAGTCTAGGACCAGAGGTCATAGCCTCAGAATAAAAGTGTGCTCTTTTAGAAAGGAGTTCTTTAGTCAGAGGGTGGTGAATCTGTGGAACTCATTGCCACAGACGGCTGTGGAGGCCAAGTCAGTGGATATTTTTAAGGCAGAGATAGACAAATTCTTGATTAGAACGGGTTTGTATAGGCTTGTATACACCGGAATTTAGAAGGATGAGAGGGGATCTTATCGAAACGTACAAGATTATTAAGGGGTTGGACACGTTAGAGGCAGGAAGCATGTTCCCAATGTTGGGGGAGTCCAGAACCAGGGGCCACACACAGTTTGAGAATAAGGGGTCGGCCATTTAGAACTAAGATGAGGAATAACTTTTTCAGTCAGAGAGTTGTGAATCTGTGGAATTCTCTGCCTCAGAAGGCAGTGGAGGCCATTTCTCTGAATGCATTCAAGAGAGAGCTAGTTAGAGTTCTTAAGGATAGCGGAGTCAGGGGGTACGTGGAGAAGGCAGGAACGGGGTACTGATTGAGAATGATCAGCCACAATCACATTGAATGGCGGTGCTGGCTCGAAGGGCCGAATGGCCTACTCCTGCACCTGTTGTCTATTGTTACGGGGAGAAGGCAGGGGAATGGTGTTAGGAGGGAGAGATAGATCAGCCACGATTGAATGGCGGAGTAGACTCGATGGGCCGAATGGCCCAATTCTGCCCCTATAACTTGTGAACTCGGCACAAAGTGCCGGAGTAACTCAGCGGGTCGGGCAGCATCTCTGGAGAAAAGGGGGACAGGTGACGTTTCGGGGTCGAGACCCTTCTTCAATAGACAATAGGTGCAGTAGGAGGCCATTCTGCCCTTCTTCGGATTGAGAGTCAGGGTAACGGCGTGTGGAGGCCGGGTCGGTGGTCGACGATGGTGGACACAAAATGGTGGAGTAACTCAGCGGGGTCGGGAGACGCTGCCTGACCTGCTGAGTTACCCCAGCATTTTGTGTCTGCCTTCCATTTAAACCAGCATCTGTAGTTTTCTTTCCCCTCCACATGGTGCCGCTGGTCTGGGTGGTGGAACATGGCCGCCGTTTGTGCTCCGGTGTTGTTCGGCCCCCCGTCCTCCCCTCACAGGGCCATGGCCACCCAGCCGACAATCAGCAGGGTCCCGCCCACCGGCGCGGCTTTGGCGAGGGCGGGGCTGCCGGTGATGGCCTGGTAGTAGAGGGAGCCACAGAACATCGCCATGCCGGAGGTCAGCACGGCGCCTGCCTGAGGGCACACAAGGGACACGTCAACGTCCATCCACGTCAATGGCTCCTGGCCACAGCCCAGGCTGGACCAGGCCAGGCCAAGCCAGACCGCCCGACAAGCGGTGACGGCCGATGCAGGGGGAGGGGGCCGCAGGTGAGCGAGGGGAGAGGGCAGGGCAGGTGAGTGTGGGGAGGAGACAGGTGAGTGAGGGGAGAGGACAGGTGAATGTGGGGAGGGGACAGGTGAATGTGGGGAGGGGACAGGTGAGTGTGGGGAGGAGACAGGTAAGTGTGGGGAGGGGACAGGTGAGTGAGGGGAGAGGGCAGGGACTGGTGAGTGAGGGGACAGGTGAGTGAGGGCAGGAAAGTGTGGGGAGGGGACATGTGAGTATGGGGAGGGGACATGTGAGTGAGGGGAGGGGACAGGTGAGTGGGGGGGAGGGGACAGGTGAGTGAGGGGAGGGAGCCGCAGGTGAGTGAGGGGGCCGCAGGTGAGAGGGGACCACAGGTGAGGGAGGGAAGAGGACAGGTGAGTGAGAGGACAGGTGAGTGAGGGGAGGGGACAGGTGAATGTGGGGAGGGGACAGGTGAGTGAGGGGACAGGTGAGTGAGGGGAGGGGACAGGTGAATGTGGGGAGGGGACCGCAGGTGAGTGGGGGCCACAGGTAAGTGAGGGGGCTGCAGGTGAGTGAGGGGGCCGCAGGTGAGGGAGGGAAGAGGACAGGTGAGTGAGGGGAGGGGACAGGCGAGTGAGGGGAGGGGGCCGCAGGTGAGTGAGGGGAGGGGGCCGCAGGTGAGAGGGGACCACAGGTGAATGTGGGGAGGGGACAGGTGAGTGAGGGGAGGGGACAGGTGAGTGAGGGGAGGGGACAGGTGAGTGAGGGGAGGGGACAGGTGAGTGAGGGGAGGGGACAGGTGAATGTGGGGAGGGGACAGGTGAGTGTGGGGAGGAGACAGTTAAGGGTGGGGAGGGGACAGGTGAGTGAGGGAAGAGGGCAGGGACTGGTGAGTGAGGGGACAGGTGAGTGAGGGCAGGTGAGTGTGGGGAGGGGACATGTGAGTGAGGGGAGGGGACAGGTGAGTGGGGGAGGGGACAGGTGAGTGGGGGGGAGGGGACAGGTGAGTGAGGGGAGGGGGCCGCAGGTGAGTGAGGGGGCCGCAGGTGAGGGGACCACAGGTGAGGGAGGGAAGAGGACAGGTGAGTGAGAGGACAGGTGAGTGAGGGGAGGGGACAGGTGAATGTGGGGAGGGGACAGGTGAGTGAGGGGACAGGTGAATGTGGGGAGGGGACCGCAGGTGAGTGGGGCCACAGGTAAGTGGGGGGGCTGCAGGTGAGTGAGGGGGCCGCAGGTGAGGGAGGGAAGAGGACAGGTGAGTGAAGGGACAAGTGAGTGATTCGAGGGGACAGGTGAGTGTTAGGAGGGGACAGGTGAGTGAGGGGGAGGGGACTGCAGGTGAGTGAGGGGAGGGGACAGGTGAGTGTGGGGAGGGGACAGGTTAGTGTGGGGAGGGGACAGGTGAGTGAGGGGAGGGGACAGGTGAGTGTGGGGAGGGGACAGGTGAGTGAGGGGAAGGGGCCGCAGGAGATTGAAAGGGAGGAGGCCATCGGTGGGCTTGAGGGGGGGGGGGCTGCCTGAGAGCGAGGGGAGGTCGGAGAGCAAAGATAGGGGGTCATCAGAGAGTGAGGGGGACCGTCCATGAATGAAGAGGGCCTCTGGCTAAAAGATCTACAATGTTGCCTGTTCTGAGGGTGAATGTGGACTATTCGTAGTGCAGTTGCGATCTTCTGATTGTCTGTAGAAAGACACAAAATTGCTGGAGTAACTCAGCGGGACAGGCAGCATCTCTGGAGGAAAGGAGTAGGGGGCGTTTCAGGTCGACGGAGAAGACGGTCTCTCAGTCTGAAGAAGGGTCTTGTCCCGAAACGTCACCCATTCCTTTTTCTCCCGAGATGTGGCCTGTCCTGCTGAGTTACTCCAGCATTCTGTGTCTATCTTCTGTATAATTTCCAGACTGACTGATAAAATTATCTAGACTTTAGAGAGTCTAAAAAGACATCTTATCGAAACGTACAAGATTATTATCTTATCGAAACGTATAAGATTATTATCTTATCGAAACGTATAAGATTATTAAGGGGTTGGACACGTTAGAGGCAGGAAACATGTTCCCAATGTTGGGGGAGTCCAGAACAAGGGGCCACACAGTTTAAGAATAAGGGGTAGGCCATTTAGAACTGAGATGAGGAAAAACTTTTTCAGTCAGAGAGTTGTGAATCTGTGGAATTCTCTGCCTCAGAAGGCAGTGGAGGCCAATTCTCTGATTGCATTCAAGAGAGAGCTGGATAGAGTTCTTAAAGATAGCGGAGTCAGGGGGAATGGGGAGAAGGCAGGAACGGGGTACTAATTGAGAATGATCAGCCATGATCACATTGAATGGCGGTGCTGGCTCGAAGGGCTGAATGGCCTCCTCCTGCACCTATTGTCTATTAGAGAGTCTAACTCTCAGAAGTTGAGGTCAGAGGTGCCGTCGAGAACAAGAGGAAGACCCTGTGTGGGGGGGTCTGCCGGGAACCAAGGGATGGAATGTATTAACATTGGGTTATGTTAAGATACGATACTTTGTGACTTTGTCGGCGCCCTTTAGGTGTTGGCTCTTTGCATACCCTGGGTCGGCAAAACAAAGGCGACTTGTCACGGGCAGCCACGGTGGCGCAGCGGTAGAGTCGCTGCCTTACAGCGAATGCAGCGCCGGAGACCCGGGTTCCATCCCGACCACGGGGCGCTGTCTGTACGGAGTTTGCACGTTCTCCCCGTGACCTGCGTGGGTTTTCTCCGAGATCTCCGGTTTCCTCCCACACTCCAAAGACGTGCGGGTTTGTAGGTTAAATTGGCCATGTAATGTGGATTACGGAAATGACCGAGACCTTGCATTTGGAAAAAATAAGGTTTGCCTTAATTGACAAACCAGATCTATTTTTTAAAATATGGTCTCCATTTATTGAATTTTTAAAAAGGTAAATGGGTTTGACACAAAACTAAAATTTAAAACTAAAGTTAAAACTTGAGTTTAGGGTTGGATGTACAATTATACTCATCAACTCCCGGATCTATCCCCATAATCTTTATATCTGTAATTCTCTTTTTTCTTTGCTTTCTCTCTATTAGTGTATAGTCTTTTTTTTCAGTCTCTTTTCATCTTTATCTTTTCTTTAAAAATTGAAAAATTGAAGCTATGTAAGAATTCTATAACCAGTTTGTCGTTTATTATTATTTGTACATATGCTTTAAAAAAATTAAAAATTAATTAAAAAAAATTGGCGGTAGATGTAAAAATTGTCCCTCGTGGGTGTAGTGTGCGGGGATCGCTGGTCGGCGCGGACCCGGTGGGCCGAAAGGGCCTGTTTCCACGCTGTATCTCCGAACTAAACTAAACCAAAACTAAGATCTTTGCATTCTCTTCGACTAGAGTGCGTGTGTGTGTGTAGGATAGTCTTCACAAAAAGCTGGAGTAACTCAGCGGGACAGGCAGCATCTCAGGAGAGAAGGAACGGGTGACGTTTCAGGTCAAGACCCTTCTTCAGACTGAAAGTCGCGGCAAAAGGGAAACGTGAGACATAGACGCCGGTGTGGAGAGATGGAGGGAGGATAGTGTTAGTGTGCGGGGATCGCTGGTCGGCGCGGGCCCGGTGGTATCTCTATACGAGACTAAAAAAAAGTCCCGTGCGACATTAAAGTGTTCATTCGATCGTGAGATTGAAAAATAGAGAAAGACAAACTCAACCAATCTCGTACCAGCAGGGGTTTTCGGCAATGAGGGACTCCCAGCAGAGCCAAACTATGGAGGAAGTGGTACTTGTTGGCAGTTTCGAACAGCTATAAGAGAATATAGGTTTAGTGCAGACAGACAGACACACACACACATATAACAGGGGCAGCCCTTTACACCAAACACCACACCCTGCTAATCTATATACTAAATCTCTCGTTCGTTTGTTTGTTTGTTTGTTCCTGAACTAGTCAAAACGGTACACGATAGCGCGACCATTTTAGGCCCACCTTACTCACCGTCGTCCCTTTGGTGCTAATGGAAGGAGCTTCATTGAAATCGGTGTTATTTTTTAAAAGTTATACAGATTTAAAAGTTTAAATCTATCTCCTAGGGAGGGAGGGGGGAGGAAGGGGAGGGAGGGTGAAGAGGGGGGGATGGGGGAAGAGGGGGGGGAAGGATAGGAGGGATGGAGGAAGAGGGGGGAAGGATAGGAGGGGGGAGGGGGAGAGGGGGGAGTGCAGGTGAGGAGGGGGTGAGAGGGGAGAGGGGAGATGAGGAGGGATTTTCTTAGTCAGATGGCGGTGAATCTGTGGGATTCTTTGCCACAGACGGCTGTGGAGGCCACAAGTCAGTGGGTATTTTTAAGGCGGAGTTAGATAGATTCTTGATCAGTGCGTATGTCAGGGGTTGTGGGGAGAAGGCAGGAGAATGGGGTTGGGAGGGAGAGATAGATCAGCCGTGATTGAATGGCGGAGTAGACTCGATGGGCCGAATGGCCTAATTCTGCCGCTATGATTGATATTTTAAGTAGCTAAGAATATGTTATTATGTTAAACAAATAAGTTGGCTGAGAGTTAAAAGTGGCGGGACTGTCATATGTTGAAGGAATGGTGGGACTGTCATATGTTGAAAGACTGGAGCGACTAGGCTTGTATACACTGGAATTTAGAAGGATGAGAGGGGATCTTATCGAAACGTATAAGATTATTAAGGGGTTGGACACGTTAGAGGCAGGAAACATGTTCCCAATGTTGGGGGAGTCCAGAACCAGGGGCCACACAGTTTAAGAATAAGGGGTAGGCCATTTAGAACGGAGATGAGGAAAAACTTTTTCAGTCAGAGAGTTGTAAATCTGTGGAATTCTCTGTCTCAGAAGGCAGTGGAGGCCAATTCTCTGGATGCTTTCAAGAGAGAGCTAGATAGAGCTCTTTAAGGATAGTGGAGTCAGGGGGTATGGGGAGAAGGCAGGAACGGGGTACTGATTGAGAATGATCAGCCATGATCACTTTGAATGGCGGTGCTGGCTCGAAGGGCCGAATGGCCTCCTCCTGCACCTATTGTCTATTGATTAGACAATAGACAATAGGTGCAGGAGTTGGCCATTCGGCCAACGTTTCGATAAGATCCCCTCTCATCCTTCTAAATTCCAGTGTATACAATCCTAGCCGCTCCAGTCTTTCAACATATGATAGTCCCGCCATTCCGGGAATTAACCTAGTAAACCTACGCTGCACGCCCTCAATAGCAAGAATATCCTTCCTCAAATTTGGAGACCAAAACTGCACACAGTACTCCAGGTGCGGTCTCACTAGGGCCCTGTACAACTGCAGAAGGACATCTTTGCTCCTATACTCAACTCCTCTTGTTATGAAGGCCAACATTCCATTGGCTTTCTTCACTGCCTGCTGTACCTGCATGCTTCCTTTCAGTGACTGATGCACTAGGACACCCAGATCTCGTTGTACGTCCCCTGTTCCTAACTAATCAGAGGTGTTAATAGCTGTAATATTACCGTGAAGCCAATTCCAATTTTTCTAATCTAGCTCACTGCAGACATTGGACTTTGTCTCTGGGACTGTTATGCCACAATGCTGAGAACTATATTCTGCACTCTGGTATTTTCCTCTTTAATCTACCTGTTGTACGTGTGTAGTGATTGTGTTACGCGTAGTATAATCTTCGAGAAGGCTCCGCTCCTTCAACGTCTGCAGTGAGATGCTGCAGATGTTCTACCCATCGGTAGAAACCCTCATCCCTCATCCACGCCTTCATCACCTCCCGTCTGGACTACTGCAACAGCCTCCTCTATGGCTCACCCTCAAAAATCATCAGTAAACTTCAATACATTCAAAACTCCGCTGCCCGTCTACTCACCCACTCCCCGATCCGTGACCATATCACCCCCGTCCTTTACAAGCTCCACTGGCTCCCCATCCCCCAGAGAATCCAGTACAAAATCCTCCTCATGACCTACAAAGCCCTCCATAACCTGGCCCCATCCTACCTGACTGACCTCCTCCACAGGCACACTCCCACCTGCACCTTCCGCTCTGCTGCTGCCAATCTCCTGTCCCCCCCCATCCGGACCAAACTCAGATCCTGGGGGGACAGGGCTTTCTCCATCGCTGCTCCCACCCTCTGGAACTCACTACCCCAAACCGTCAGAGACTCCTCCTCACTCACCACATTCAAAACATCACTGAAGTCTCACCTGTACAGCACTGCCTTCAACCACTGAAGGTCACCTCACCTTTTGTCTCCTTTCTCTGTTCGTTTACTTATTTATCTATTTATTCACTTCTCTATGTTCTAGAAATCCCTGTAAAGCGTCTTTGAGTGTTTGAAAAGCGCTATATAAATGTAATGCATTATTATTATTATTATTATTATTATTATGTATTTCACAAAATGCTGGAGTAACTCAGCGGGTCAGGCGGCATCTCAGGAGAGAAGGAATGGGTGACGTTTCGGGTCGAGACCCTTCTTCAGACCTTCTTCAGGTCTTTCGACCCATCTTCTTCGCTGCCGTGCGCCGGGGCAGCAGGGCGAAGGCCGCGGGCGCCAACGGGATCAACAAACTCGTCGGGAAGGCTGGACCCGTCCTGTTTGGATTCGCGGGAGGGGGTCTCGGAGGGGATGATGCTCCTCAAACTGCGGAGCATCCTGGACAATACAGCTCACCCCCTCCCTCCATGACACACTAGCTCCTCCAGCAACGGACTGGTCCCACCAACATGCAGCAAGGAACGCCACAAGAGATCCTTCTTCCCTGTGGCTATCAAACCGTACAACTCCTTCCCCTTCTGTCGTGGGGTAGACTGAGACTGACCCCCCCCCCCACCCTCCTCCCCAATCTTTGCACCCCCAATCCTTTCCACTCATCGCTTTAATTTGGCCGGAGACTCGGGTTCAATCCTGACTACGGGCGCCGTCTGTACGGAGTTTGCACTTTCTCCCCGTGACCTGCGTGGGTTTTCTCCGAGATCTTTGGTTTCCTCCCACACTCCAAAGACGTGCAGGTTTGTAGGTTGATTGGCTGGGCAAATGTTTAAAAAAATTGTCCCTAGTGGGTGCAGCATAGTGTTAGTGTGCAGGGGATCGCTGGGCGGCGCGGACCCGGTGGGCCGAAGGGCCTGTTTCTGCGCTGTATCTCTAAATCTAAATCTGATCATGGCTGATCATCCTCAATCAGTACCCCGTTCCTGCCTTCTCCCCATACCCCCTGACTCCGCTATCATTAAAGAGCTCTATCTAACTCTCCCCTGAAAGCATCCAGAGAATTGGCCTCCACTGCCTTCTGAGGCAGAGAATTCCACAGATTCACAACTCTCCGACTGAAAAAGTTTTTCCTCATCTCAGTTCTAAATGGCCTACCCCATATTCTTAAACTGTGGCCCCTTGTTCTGAACTCCCCCAACATTGGGAACATGTTTCCTGCCTCTAACGTGTCCAACCCCTTAATAATCTTATATGTTTCGATAAGATCTCCTCTCATCCTTCTAAATTCCAGTGTATACAAGCCACAATCAGTACCCCGTTCCTGCCCTCTCCCCATACCCCCTGACTCCACTATCATTAAGAGCTCTATCTAACTCTCTCTCTTGAAAGCATCCACAGATTCACAACTCTCTGGGTGAAAAAAGTTCTTCCTCATCTCCGTCCTATATGGCCTACCCCTTATTCTTAAAACTATGTGACCCCTGGTTCTGGACTCCCCCCAACATCGGGAACATGTTTCCTGCCTCTTCTGTTATGGGGGAGAAGGCAGGAGAATGGGGTTGGGAGGGAGAGATAGATCAGCCGTGATTGATTGGCGGAGTGGACTTGATGGGCCGAATGGCCTAATAGTGCTCCTTATCGCTCGTGATCTTGCGATCCTAATCCACACACTCAGACAGTGAGCCTTACCTCTTTCAAATATTCATCTCGATCACTGCGCCGAAACCCTAGAGATACAAACAAATAAAACAGCATTCAGGTCCTTCATCTATAAGGGAGGCATCCTGACCACGGGTGCTGTCCTGTACAGCGTTTGTACGTTTGCCCCGTGACCTGCGTGGGCTTTCTCTGGGTGCTGTGGTTTCCACCTACCAAAGACTCACGGGTTAGTATGCTAATTGGCTACGGTAAAATTGTAAAGTGTGTGTGTGTGTGTGTGTGAAGGAAAGCTCTTCAGCGGGTAGTCCATAGAGCTCAGAGGACCATCGGAACATAGCTACCAGCCTTGGAGGGCATCTACAACACACGATGCCTCAGAAAAGCCACCAGCATCCACAAAGACTCCTCACACCCCTGCAACAGTCTGTTCGAACTCCTTCCATCGGGCAGACGATACAAGGCCTTCTACGCCCGCAACTCCAGACTCAGGAACAGCTTCATCCCCAGGGCCATAGCTGCTATGAACCGGTCCTGCTGAGCCGGATGGTCACATCGCACAGTGATCCGGCACAGATCCACTTGCACTTTATTCTGTCTTGAAACTGTTACAATTTGTTTCGTTGGGTTGCTGTTGTTTAAACTAACTAAATTATTGCATCGTATGGGAGGCGCATTCCCAATCTCGTTGTACCCCTGTACAATGACAATAAAGATATATTGTATTGTGTGTGTGTATCTAATATTACGCCGGGATTTCAATAGACAATAGACAATAGGTGCAGGAGTAGGCCATTCAGCCCTTCGAGCCAGCACCGCCATTCAATGCAATCATGGCTGATCACTCTCAATCAGTACCCCGTTCCTGCCTTCTCCCCATACCCCCTGACTCCGCTATCCTTAAGAGCTCTATCTAGCTCTCTCTTGAAAGCATCCAACGAACTGGCCTCCACTGCCTTCTGAGGCAGAGAATTCCACACCTTCACCACTTTCATGGTGTTAATGCCGCGGATAGCAGGGCGGCACTGTAGCACAGCGGGTAGAGCTGCTGCCTCACAGCGCCAGAGACCCGGGTTCCATCCCGACCACGGGCGCCGTCTGCACGGAGTTTGTACCTTCTCTCCGTGAGCTGCGTGGGTTTTCTCCGTTAGCTCCGGTTTCCTCCCACACTCCAAAGCTATGCGGGTTTGTAGGTTAATTGGCTTCGGTAAATTTTTTATTATCGTGTGTGTGTGTGTGGGGGGAAGATGGTTATTATAAATTACAGCAGAATCTTGATCGACACAAAATTGTCCTTAGTGTGTGTGTGTGTGGGGATCTCTGGTCGGCACGGACTCGGTGGGCCGAAGGGCCTGTTTCCGTGCTGTATCTTTAAACCAAATTAAGTGGGTGGTAGATAGTGAATGATGGTTGTCATAAATTACAGTAGAATCTTGATCGACACAAAATTGTCCTGTGTGTGTGTGTGTGTGTGTGTGTGTGTGTCTTTGTGTGTGTGTGTGTGTGTGTGTCTTTGTGTGTGTGTCTTTGTGTGTGTGTGTCTTTGTGTGTGTGTCTTTGTGTGTGTGTGTGTCTTTGTGTGTGTGTCTTTGTGTGTGCGGGGATCGCTGGTCGGCATGGACTCGGTGGGCCGAAGGGCCTGTTTCCGTGCTGTATCTCTAAACTAAACTAAATGGGTGGTAGATAGTGAAGACGATTGTCATAAATTGCAGCAGAATCTTGATCGACACAAAATTGCCCTGTGTGTGTGTGTGTGTGTGTGTCTTTGTGTGTGTGTGTGTGTGTGTGTGAGTGGGTGTGTGTGTGCGTGTGTGTGAGTGCGTGTGTATGTGTCTTTGTGTGTGTGTATGTGTGTGTCTTTGTGTGTGTGTGTGTGTGTGTGAGTGGGTGTGCGTGTGTGTGTGTCTTTGTGTGTGTGTGTGTGTGTGTCTTTGTGTGTGCGGGGATCGCTGGTCGGTGCAGACTCAGTGGGCCGAAGGGCCTGTTTCCGTGCTGTATCTCTAAACTAAGTGAGTGGTAGGTAGTGAAGATGATTATCAAAAATTACAGCAGAATCTTGATCGACACAAAATTGTCCTGTGTGTGTGTGTGTGTGTGTCTTTGTGTGTGTGTGTGTGTGTGTGTGTGTCTTTGAGTGTGTGTGGGGGGCTTTGTGTGTGTGTGTGTATGTGTGTGTGTGTGTGTGTGTGTGTGTGTGTGTGTGTGTGTGTGTGTGTGTGTGTGTGTGTGTGTCTTTGTGTGTGTGTGGGGGGATAGCTGGGCGGCAGGGACTCAGTGGGCCGAAGGGCCTGTTTCCGTGCTGTATCTCTAAACTAAACTAAGTGGGTGGTAGTGAAGATGATTATCAAAAATCACAGCAGAATCTTGATGGACACAAAATTGTCCTGTGTGTGTGTGTGTGACTTTGTGTGTGTGTGTGTGTGTGTGTGTGTGTGTGTGTGTGTGTGTGTGTGTGTGTGTGTGTGTGGATCGCTGGTCGGCACGGACTCGGTGGGTCGAAGGGCCTGTTTCCGTGCTGTATCTCTAAACTAAACTAAATGGGTGGTAGATAGTGATGATGGTTGTCATAAATTACAGCAGAATCTTGATCGACACAAAATTGTCCTGTGTGTGTGTGTGTGTATTTGTGTGTGTGTGTGTGTGCGCGCGTGTGTGTATTTGTGTGTGTGTGTGTGTGCGTGTGTGTGTGTAGGATAGTGTCAGTATGCGGGGATTGCTGGTCGGCGCGGACTCAATGGGCTGAAGGGCGTTTCCGCGCTGTATCTCCAAATTAAACCATAAAGGAGCGTCTTTTTTAACCACGTCATTCTGATTTTGTAAATTTAAGCACAAAGTCCTTGACTCATTCAATGACTAACACTCAACGAACGATGACTGGAAAAAAAAAACACTTGCTTGACACTTCTTCCAGCACCAATTAATGGTGAAAACATTGGCCGCCTTTAACAAACTACTCATTTTAATTACTTATTCTTTAAAAGCTACAAGGTAAGACCACAGGTTAAATTCAAGATTTGAACGTTTGCCCGACGTCAATTTAGGCTGGGAATAATCCTTCAGAGGTCTTCGCTGGATCGTGGCCAAGTCAAGCATTATTTTAATTGTGGGGAGGGAAAGATCTATCTTCACGAGCCAAGTGCAATGGAGGGACTAAAATGACCTTGTGGGCCTAATGGCAGTCATTCAATTGTGCATTTCCACATCTGCCTCAATTACCTTTCAAATTCAATTTTGATAAAACGAATTGAGGGCTCGGACTAAATACTCTGGACCTCAACATCACAATCGATAAATCATGGCAACAGGCCAGAATGTTTGCGTGACCTTGATCCAAGAAGAAACTTGCGCTGCTCTGCTTTCGACGCCACTTCACTGGATTTAGTTTAGAGACTCGACCAAGTTGGGCCCAAGTCTCTCCTGCATTGGTGCAGCACCCTCTCCTCTCCCCCCACCCTCCCCTCTCCACCCTTCCCTCCCCTGCACCCCCCATCCCCCCTCCTCTCCTCTCCCCGCCACTCCATCCCCCTCAACCCCCCTTATCCTCCCGCTTCCCCCCTCCCTCCTTCCCCCTCCCTCCCTAGGAGATAGATTTAAAGTTCAAAATATGAATAACTAAAAATATAACACCGATTTCAATGAAACTTCTTCCATTAGCACCAAAGGGACGACGGTGAGTAAGGTGGGCCTAAAATTGTCGCGCTATCGTGTGCCATTTTGGCTGTAGTTCAAGAACAAGCAATCAAACAATATATAGATGCAGCGCGGAAACAGGCCCTTCAGCCCACCGAGTCCGCACCAGACAGCGAACCCCGCACATTAACACTATCCTACACACACACACACACTGGGGACAATTTTAAAAAAAACATTTATACCAGGCCAATTAACCTACGTCTTTGGAGCGTGGGAGGAAACCGGAGTTCAGGAGAAAACCCACGCAGGTCACGGGGAAAACCTCCGAGCTCCGTACAGACAGCGCCCGTAGGCAGGATCGAACCCGGGTCTCTGGCGCTGTTAGCACTATAAGGCAACTAGTCTGCCGCTGTGCCACCTTAGCCTGGAGTGAGATTCCAATCTTTCGATAAAACACACCTTCCATGGTGCGTTTAGTTTATCCAGTCAGCGAAAAGACTATACAGCAAACCCTCGTTCTGCCACAACTAGAGAACAGTCCAGAGCTACGATCTACCTCATTGGAGACCCTCGAGCTATCTTTGATCGGACATTACTGGCTTTATCTTGCACTAAACGTTATTCACGTTCTCTCCTTTCCCTCTCCCCTGACTCTCAGTCTGAAGAGGGGTCTCGACCCGAGACGTCACCTATCCTTCTCTTCAGAGATGCCTGTCTGACCCGCTGAGTTACCCCAGCGTTTTGTGTCTATCTTCGGTTTAAGCTGGCATCTGCAGTTCCTTCTTACACGTTATTCCCTGCAGCATGTACCTGTGTACTGTGGACAGCTCGATTGGAATCGTGTATGGTCTTTCCGCTGACTGGATACCACGCAACAAAACTTTCACTGCACAGTACCTCGGTACACGTGACAATAAATTAAACTAAAACAATGCCGGAGTAACTCAGCAGGTCAGGCAGCATCTCAGGAGAGAAGGAATGGGTGACGTTTCGGGTCGAGACCCTTCTTCAGACTGATGTCGGGGGGGGGGGGGGGGGGGGGGGTGGGCGGGACAAAGGAAGGATATAGGTGGAGACAGGAAGATAGAGGGAGAACTGGGAAGGGGGAGCGGAAGAGAGGGACAGAGGAACTATCTAAAGTTGGAGAAGTCGACGTTAATACCACTGGGCAGCAAGCTGCCCAGGCGAAATATGAGGTGCTGTTCCTCCAATTTCCGGTGGGACTCACTATGGCACTGGAGGAGGCACATGACAGAAAGGTCAGACTGGGAGTGGGAGGGGGAGTTGAAGTGCTGAGCCACCGGGAGATCAGATTGGTTAATGCGGACTGAGCGAAGGTGTTGAGCGAAACGATCGCCGAGCCTGCGTTTGGTTTCGCCGATGTAAATAAGTTGACATCTGGATCAGTCTGGCCGGTTACTGGGACAACATGGAGACCAGTTACTGGGTCAACATGGAGACCGGTGACCGGGTCAACATGGACTGGTTCTAGGTCTCCATGATCTACTAGGACAACAAGGAGACCGGTGACTGGGTCAACATGGTCTGGTTCTAGGTCTCCATGATCTGGTGTCCGGATCAACATGGGATCACTGAGTCAACATGGTCCTGGTTCTTGGTCTCCATGGTCTGGTTACTGGGTCAACATGGAGACTGGTTACTGGGACAACATGGAGACCAGTTACTGGGTCAACATGGGACTGGTTCTTGGTCTCCGTGGTCTGGTTACTGGGTCAACATGGACACTGGTTACTGGGTCAACATGGAGACCGGTGACTGGGTCAACATGGAGACCGGTTACTGGGTCAACATGGGACTGGTTCTAGGTCTTCATGATCTACTAGGACAACATGGAGACCGGTTACTGGGTCAACATGGAGACCGGTTACTGGATCAACATGGACTGGTTCTAGGTCTCCATGATCTACTAGGACAACATGGAGACCGGTGACTGGGTCAACATGGGATCTGGTTCTAGGTCTCCATGATCTACTAGGACAACAAGGAGACCGGTGACTGGGTCAACATGGGATCTGGTTCTAGGTCTCCATGATCTACTAGGACAACAAGGAGACCGGTGACTGGGTCAACATGGTCTGGTTCTAGGTCTCCATGATCTGGTGTCCGGATCAACATGGGATCACTGAGTCAACATGGGACTGGTTCTTGGTCTCCATGGTCTGGTTACTGGGTCAACATGGAGACTGGTTACTGGGACAACATGGAGACCGGTGACTGGGTCAACATGGGACTGGTTCTAGGTCTCCATGGTCTGGTTACTGGGTCAACATGGAGACTGGTTACTGGGTCAACATGGAGACCGGTGACTGGGTCAACATGGAGACCGGTTACTGGGTCAACATGGGACTGGTTCTAGGTCTTCATGATCTACTAGGACAACATGGAGACCGGTTACTGGGTCAACATGGAGACTGGTTACTGGGTCAACATGGAGACCGGTGACTGGGTCAACATGGAGACCGGCTACTGGGTCAACATGGGACTGGTTCTAGGTCTTCATGATCTACTAGGACAACATGGAGACCGGTGACTGGGTCAACATGGAGACCGGTTACTGGGACAACATGGGACTGGTTCTAGGTCTCCATGGTCTGGTTACTGGGTCAACATGGAGACCGGTGACTGGGTCAACATGGGACTGGTTACTGGGTCAACATGGGATCTGGTTACTGGGTCAACATGGGACTGGTTCTAGGTCTCCATGATCTGGTTTCTGGATCAACATGGGATCTGGTTACTGGGTCAACATGGGACTGGTTCTAGGTCTCCATGATCTGGTTTCTGGGTCAACATGGGATCTGGTTACTGGGTCAACATGGGACTGGTTCTAGGTCTCCATGATCTGGTTTCTGGATCAACATGGGATCTGGTTACTGGGTCAACATGGAGACCGGTGACTGGGTCAACATGGTCTGGTTACTGGGTCAACATGGAGACCGGTTACTGGGTCAACATGGAGACCGGTGACTGGGTCAACATGGGACTGGTTACTGGGTCAACATGGGATCTGGTTACTGGGTCAACATGGGATCTGGTTACTGGGTCAACATGGGATCTGGTTACTGGGTCAACATGGGATCTGGTTACTGGGTCAACATGGGATCTGGTTACTGGGTCAACATGGGATCTGGTTACTGGGTCAACATGGGACTGGTTCTAGGTCTCCATGATCTGGTTACTGGGTCAACATGGAGACTGGTTACTGGGTCAACATGGTCCTGGTTCTTGGTCTCCATGGTCTGGTTTCTGGGTCAACATCTGGTTTCTGGGTCAACATCTGGTTTCTGGGTCAACATCTGGTTTCTGGGTCAACATCTGGTGACTGGGACAACATGATCTGGTTACACTGGTTCTAGGTCTCCATGGTCTGGTTCTGGGTCTCCATGGTCTACTGGGACAACATGGAGACCGGTGACTGGGCCAGCACGGACCAGACGGGCCGAGCGGCCTGAAGTTCCCAGCTGCAAGACTATCCCCCCCCCCCACACACACACAGAGAGAGCCCAGACTCACCGTGCGCCCCGTAGGCGCCCAGCCCCACGGCCAGAGCGCCCGAGAGTCCGGCCAGCCGCCTGAACACCACCGCTGCTGTGCCGCCGCCCATGGCCGATGGCGGGACCCAACTCGAGTTGAGGCTTCAGCGGCCACCAGGCCCCGGCCCCGCCCCCCTCGCCGCTGACTGACGCCAGCCTCCGCCAATCACCGCCCGCCACCCGGCCCCTGACGTCACCGCCGGCCAATCCGCTGCTACCGGGGGGGCGGGTGATGGGCGTCCGCCGCGGCCAATGGACGCGAAGGGGGCGGGACTTCAGAGGAGGCGCACTCTCTTGAATCTTGTACCTTCAACAGTTCAACAGTTCAAAGTTCAACAGTTCAACAGTTCAACAGTTCAACAGTTCAACAGTTCACCAGTTCAACAGTTCAACAGTTCAACAGTTCAACAAAGCTTTATTTGTCATTCGGTACCAAGGTACCGAACGAAACTACATAGCAGTCACACACAAAAAAGACACATGACCCCAACAAGACACGTCCATCACAGTGACTCCAAACACCCCCTCACTGTGATGGAGGCAACAAAACTTCCACTCTCTTCCCCCACGCCCACGGACAGACAGCTCGTCCCCGACCGACCCGCACAGTCCCCCCCGCAAGGGGATGGAAGTCCCCGCGGCCGAGCCGCACCGGGCGCTGAGACGTCTCGCGGCCGAACCGGGCGGTGGAAGGCCCCGCGACCGAGCCGTGCGCAGCTAAGTCCCGCGGCCGAGTCCCTCTTGCGTCTTGTATCTCGCCTCTTGCATCTTGTATCTTGCATCTTGTATCTTGTATCTTGCATCTCGCATCTTGCATCTTGTATCTTGCATCTTGTATCCCGCCTCTTGCATCTTGCATCTTGTACCTTGCATCTTGGATCTTGGATCTTGGATCTTGTATCTTGCATCTTGCATCTTGCATCTTGCATCTTGTATCTCGCATCTCGTATCTTGTATTTTCCATCTTGTATCTTGCATCTTGTATCTTGCCTCTTGCATCTTGTATCTTGCATCTTGCATCTTGCAATTTCGTATCTTGCATCTTGAATCTCGCATCTTGCATCTTGTATCTCATCTTGCATCTTGCATCTTGTATGTTTGCATCTTGCATCTTGCATCTCGCATCTTGTATTTTGCATCTTGGATCTTGTATCTTGCATCTTGGATCTTGTACCTTGCATCTTGCATCTTGTATCTTGTATCTTGCATCTTGTATCTTGCATCTTGTATCTTGCATCTTGTATCTTGTATCTTGCATCTTGTATCTTGCATCTTGTATCTTGCATCTTGTATCTTGTATCTTGCATCTTGTATCTTGCATCTTGCATCTTGCATCTTGCATTTTCGTATCTTGCATCTTGCATCTTGCATCTTGTATCTCACATCTTGTATCTCATCTTGCATCTTGTATCTTGTACCTTGCATCTTGCATCTTGTATCTTGCATCTTGCATCTTGTATCTTGCATCTTGCATCTTGTATCTTGCATCTTGCATCTTGTATCTTGCATCTTGCATCTTGCATCTTGCATCTTGCATCTTGCATTTTCGTATCTTGCATCTTGAATCTCGCATCTTGCATCTTGTATCTCATCTTGCATCTTGCATCTTGTATGTTTGCATCTTGCATCTTGGATCTTGTACCTTGCATCTTGCATCTTGTATCTTGCATCTTGCATCTTGCATCTCGCATCTTGCATCTCGCATCTTGTATTTTGCATCTTGCATCTTGTATCTTGCATCTTGCATCTTGTATCTTGCATCTTGTATCTTGTATCTTGCATCTTGTATCTTGTATCTTGCATCTTGCATCTTGTATCTTGCATCTTGCATCTTGTATCTTGCATCTTGCACCTTGTATCTTGCATCTTGCATCTTGCATCTTATATCTTGCATCTTGCATCTTGCATCTTGTATCTTGCATCTTGCATCTTGCATCTTGCATCTTGTATCTTGCATCTTGCATCTTGCATCTTGTATCTTGTATCTTGCATCTTGTATCTTGTATCTTGTATCTTGCATCTTGCATCTTGTATCTTGTATCTTGCATCTTGTATCTTGTATCTTGCATCTTGTATCTTGTATCTTGTATCTTGCATCTTGCATCTTGCATCTTGTATCTTGTATCTTGCATCTTGTATCTTGTATCTTGTGGTCATTACTTCCAAAGAGTCCACCAGGGACTATACTGGAAGTATCCTACACCCACTAGGGACAATTTTAAACACTATCCTACACCCACTAGGGACACTTTTTTTTAACATTTACCAAGCCAAATAAACTCTTTATCTCTCTCTGCCTTCCCCCCCCCCTCTCCCTCGCTCTCCCGCTCTCTTCCCCCTTCCCTCCCCCTTCTCTTTCTCCCCCCTCTCCCTCTCTCTACCTCTCAGCCTCTCTCTCCCTCCTCCCCTTCCCTCCCCTTCTCTCTCTCTCTCTCTCTTCCCCCTCTCCCTCTCTCTACCTCTTGACCTCTCCCTCCACTCCCTCTCTCTATCCCTCTCTCTCTCCCTCCCTCTTTCCCTCTCTCTCTTCCCCCCCTCACCCCCTCTGCCTCCCACCTCTCCTCCCACCACCCTCTCTCCCTCTCCCTCTCTACCTCTCTCTCCCTTTCTCTCCCTCCCTCTCCCCACCTCTCTCTCTCTCTCTCTCCCCCCCCTGTCTCTCGGCCTCCACAGCCTTCTGTGGCAAAGAATTCCAAGAACGTCCCTTAATCCTGAGGCTGTGCCCTCTGGTCCTAGACTCTCCACTAGTGGAAACATCCTCTCCACATCCACTCTATCCAAGCCTTTCACTATTCTGAAAGATGCCAAGTGGTGGAGTAACTCAGCGGGTCAGGCAGCATCTCTGGGGAACATCTATATACTAAAACTCTTGTTTGTTTGTTTGTTTGTTTGTTTGTTCCTGAACTACAGCCAAAACGGTGCACGATAGCGCGACAATTCTAGGCCCATCTCACTCACCGTCGTCCCTTTGGTGCTAATGGAAGAAGCTTCATTGAAATCGGTGTTATATTTTTAAAGTTATTCAGATGCTAAAGTATAAATCTTCCTAGAGAGAGAGGGAGGGAGGGGGGATAAGGGGGGGTTGAGGGGGATGGAGTTGGGGGAAGGGGGGTGGGGGAGGAAGGGACGGGGTGGAGGAGGGTGGAAGGGGGGAGGGGAGAGGGGTTTGGGGGAGAGGAGGGTTGGGGGATGGGGAGGGGGAGAGGGCGGTAGGGGGGGAGGGGGGGAGAGGAGGGGAGGAGGAGAGGGTGCTGTACCAATGCAGGAGAGGTTTGGGCCCAACTGGTCCACTTGGTCAAGTGGATAGACAATAGACAATAGGCAATAGGTGCAGGAGGAGGTCATTCGGCCCTTCGAGCCAGCACTGCCATTCAATGTGATCATGGCTCATCATTCACAATCAGTACCCCGTTCCTGCCTTCTCCCCATACCCCCTGACTCCGCTATCCTTAAGAGCTCTATCTAGCTCTCTCTTGAATGCATTCAGAGAATTGGCCTCCACTGCCTTCTGAGGCAGAGAATTCCACAGATTCACAACTCTCTGACTGAAAAAGTTTTTCCTCATCTGAGTTCTAAATGGCCGACCCCTTATTCTTAAACTGTGGCCCCTTGGTTCTGGACTCCCCCAACATTGGGAACATGTTTCCTGCCTCTAACGTGTCCAACCCCTTAATAATCTTATACGTTTCGAAAAGATCTCCTCTCATCCTTCTAAATTCCAGTGTATACAAGCCTAGTCGCTCCAGTCTTTCAACATATGATAGTCCCGCCATTCCGGGAATTAACCTAGTAAACCTACGCTGCACGCCCTCAATAGCAAGAATATCCTTCCACAAATTGGGAGACCAAAACTGCACACAGTACTCCAGGTGCGGTCTCACTAGGGCCCTGTACAACTGCACACAGTACTCCAGGTGCGGTCTCACTAGGGCCCTGTACAACTACAGAAGGACCTCTTTGCTCCTATACTCAACTCCTCTTGTTATGAAGGTCAATATTCCATTGGCTTTCTTCACTGCCTGCTGTGCCTGCATGCCTCCTTTCAGTGACTGATGCACTAGGACACCCAGATCTCGTTGTACGTCCCCTGTTCCTAAATTGACACCATTCAGATAATACTCTGCCTTCCTATTCTTACCACCAAAGTGGATAACCTCACACTTATCCACATTAAACTGCATCTGCCATGCATCCGCCCACTCACACAACCTGTCCAAGTCACCCTGCAACCTCATAGCCACTTCCTCACAGTTCACACTGCCACCCAGCTTTGTGTCATCTGCAAATTTGCTAATGGTACTTTAAATCCCTTCATCCAAGTCATTACTGTATATTGTAAATAGCTGCGGTCCCAGCACCAAGCCTTGCGGTACCCCACTAGTTACTGCCTGCCATTCTGAAAGGGACCCATTGATCCCTACTCTTTGCTTTCTGTCTGTCAACCAATTTTCTATCCATGTCAGTACCCTACCTCCAATACCATGTGCTCTAATTTTGCCCACTAATCTCCTATGTGGGACCTTGTCGAAGGCTTTCTGAAAGTCAAGGTACACCACATCCACCGGCTCTCCTCTGTCAATTTTCCTAGTTACATCCTCAAAGAATTCCAGAAGATTAATCAAGCATGATTTCCCCTTCGTAAATCCATGCTGACTCGGAACGATCCTGTTACTGCGATCCAAATGCTCCTCAATTTCGTCTTTTATAATTGACTCCAGCATCTTCCCCACCACTGATGTCAGACTAACTGGTCTATAATTTCCCGTTTTCTCTCTCCCTCCTTTCTTGAAAAGGGGATGAAGGGAGAGGGGGATGGGGAGGGGAGAGAGGGTGGTGGGGGGTGGGGGGGGGGGGGGGGGAGAGGGGAGGGGGGGAGAGGAGAGGGGGAGGGGAGGAGGAGAGGGTGCTGTACCAATGCAGGAGAGGTTTTGGTCTAGTGGATAGATAATGTTTCAGGTCAGGACCCTAGTGTGCAGGGAGCGGATGAGAAAGTGGGATTAACATAGAACTAGTGTGAACAGGTGATCGATGGCCGGCACGGACTCGATGGGCCGAAGGGCCTATTTCCCACGCTGTATCTCTAAGCTAAACTAAACAACGCAGGTTAAAGTTTTTTTATTGATGCAGGCAAAACAGAAGAAGAGAAGAATAATAACTATATTGAATGACATAACTTTGATGAAGGCCAGTTTAGTTTATTGTCACGTGTACCGAGGTACAGTGAAAAGCTTTTGTCGCGCGCGATCCAGTCAGCGGAAAGACGACACACGATTACAATCGAGCCGTCCACAGTGTACAGATACTGGATCAAGGGATAACGTTCAGTGCGAGGTAAAGCCCGATCAAGGATAGTCCGAGGGTCACCGATGAGGTAGATAGTAGTTCAGGACTGCTCTCTGGTTGTGGTAGGATGGTTCAGGGCCTGTCTCCACTCTATGGCTGGTGTAGACGGGGCATGTTGGCCGGTGTGGGCACGTTGTCCGAAGGGCCTGTTTCCACTCTGTGTGACTCAATGACTGTAAATCGCGTTCAGTCGTTGGCCGTCACCGTTGGTTAGCGCTGGTAGTGTGCGTTGGTTATTCCGGTGTGCCTCGTATCCCGGACCAGTAGCTGGCTCTGTGTGATGTCTTCCACGTCGATGGAACTGATTACACTCACACTCTCGCTCTCCTTCAACCTTCTTTTCCTGTTCACACGAAAGAAAACAAAGGCACTTGGGACGGCAGGACTTTCACACGAAGAAAGACTGGATAGACTGGGCTTGTACTCGCTGGAATTTAGAAGACTGAGGGGGGGATCTTATAGAAACGTACAAAATCCTTAAGGGGTTGGACGGGCTAGATGCGGGAAGATTGTTCCCGATGTTGGGGGAGTCCAGAACAAGGGGTCACACAGTTTAAGGATAAGGGGGAAGTCTTTTAGGACCGAGATGAGAAAACATTCCTTCACACAGAGTGGTGAATCTGTGGAATTCTCTGCCACAGAAGGTAGTTGAGGCCAGTTCATTGGCTATATTTAAGAGGGAGTTAGATGTGGCCCTTGTGGCTAAAGGGATCAGGGGGTATGGAGAGAAGGCAGGTACGGGATACTGAGTTGGATGATCAGCCATGATCATATTGAATGGCGGTGGGTGCAGGCTCGAAGGGCTGAATGGCCGAATGGCCTATTCCTGCAACTATTTTCTATGTTTCTATGTTTGCAAGGGAAGGAACAACTTATAGGAGTAGGAACAAGTTCACACGAGGTATTGGAGTAGAATTAGGCCATTCGGCCCGTCGAGTCCACTCCGCCATTCAATTGTGCCCGATCTATCTCCCCCTCCTAATCCCATTCTCCTGCCTACTCCCCACAACCCCTGACACCCGCTCTAATCAAGGATTTGTCTATCTCTAAGATTAGCCCAAATGGCAACACAGCTAGGGTGAGGCTAGTGCCTCACAGGAGGAGGCCATTCGGCCCTTCGAGCCTGTACGCACCGCCATTCAATGTGATCGTGGCTGATCATTCTCAATCAGTACCCCGTTCCTGCCTTCTCCCCGTACCCCCTGACTCCGCTATCCTTAAGAGCTCTATCTAGCTCTCTCTTGAATGCATTCAGAGAATTGGCCTCCACTGCCTTCTGAGGCAGAGAATTCCACAGATCATGTTTCGGGTCAGGACCCTAGTGTGCAGGGAGCGGATGAGAAAGTGGGATTAACATAGAACTAGTGTGAACAGGTGATCGATGGCCGGCACGGACTCGGTGGGCCGAAGGGCCTATTTCCCACGCTGTATCTCTAAGCTAAACTAAACAACGCAGGTTAAAGTTTTTTTATTGATGCAGGCAAAACAGAAAGAGAGAAGAATAATAAATATATTGAATGACATAACTTTCATGAAGGCCAGTTTAGTTTATTGTCACGTGTACCGAGGTACAGTGAAAAGGCTTTCGTCGCGCGCGAACCAGTCGGCGGAAAGACGACACACGATTACAATCGAGCCGTCCACAGTGTACAGATACTGGATCAAGGGATAACGTTCAGTGCGAGGTAAAGCCCGATCAAGGATAGTCCGAGGGTCACCGATGAGGTAGATAGTAGTTCAGGACTGCTCTCTGGTTGTGGTAGGATGGTTCAGTGCCTGTCTCCACTCTATGGCTGGTGTAGACGGGGCATGTTGGCCGGTGTGGGCGCGCTGTCCGAAGGGCCTGTTTCCACTCTGTGTGACTCAATGACTGTAAATCGCGTTCAGTCGTTGGCCGTCACCGTTGGTTAGCGCTGGTAGTGTGCGTTGGTTATTCCGGTGTGCCTCGTATCCCGGACCAGTAGCTGGCTCTGTGTGATGTCTTCCACGTCGATGGAACTGATTACACTCACACTCTCGCTCTCCTTCAACCTTCTTTTCCTGTTCACACGAAAGAAAACAAAGGCACTTGGGACGGCGGGGACTTTCACACGAAGAAAGACTGGATAGACTCGGCTTGTACTCGCTGGAATTTAGAAGACTGAGGGGGGATCTTATAGAAACGTACAAAATCCTTAAGGGGTTGGACGGGCTGGATGCGGGAAGATTGTTCCCGATGTTGGGGAAGTCCAGAACAAGGGGCCACACAGATTAAGGATAAGGGGGAAGTCTTTTAGGACCGAGATGAGAAAACATTCCTTCACACAGAGAGTGGTGAATCTGTGGAATTCTCTGCCACAGAAGGTAGTTGAGGCCAGTTCATTGGCTATATTTAAGAGGGAGTTAGATGTGGCCCTTGTGGCTAAAGGGATCAGGGGGTATGGAGAGAAGGCAGGTACGGGATACTGAGTTGGATGATCAGCCATGATCATATTGAATGGCGGTGCGTACAGGCTCGAAGGGCCGAATGGCCTACTCCTGCACCTATTTTCTATGTTTCTATATTTCTATGTTTCTATGTTTCTATGTTTACAAGGGAAGGAACAAGTTATAGGAGCAGGAACAAGTTCACACGAGCTGTAGGAGTAGAATTAGGCCATTCGGCCCGTCAAGTCCGCTCCGCCATTCAATCGTGGCCGTTCTATCTCCCCCTCCTAATCCCATTCTCCTGCCTTCTCCCCACAACCCCTGACACCCGTTCTAATCAAGGATTTGTCTATCTCTAAGATTAGCCCAAATGGCAACACAGCTAGGGTGAGGCTAGGGCCTCACAGGAGGAGGCCATTCGGCCCTTCGAGCCTGTACGCACCGCCATTCAATGTGATCGTGGCTGATCATTCTCAATCAGTACCCCGTTCCTGCCCTCTCCCCGTACCCCCTGACTCCGCTATCCTTAAGAGCTCTATCCAGCTCTCTCTTGAATGCATTCAGAGAATTGGCCTCCACTGCCTTCTGAGGCAGAGAATTCCACAGATTCACAACTCTCTGACTGAAAAAGTTTTTCCTCATCTCAGTTCTAAATGGCCGACCCCTTATTCTTAAACTGTGTGTGGCCCCTGGTTCTGGACTCCCCCAACATTGGGAACACGACTGCCTTCTGAGGCAGAGAATTCCACAGATCATGTTTCGGGTCAGGACCCTAGTGTGCAGGGAGCGGATGAGAAAGTGGGATTAACATAGAACTAGTGTGAACAGGTGATCGATGGCCGGCACGGACTCGATGGGCCGAAGGGCCTACTTCCCACGCTGTATCTCTAAGCTAAACTAAACAACGCAGGTTAAAGTTTTTTTATTGATGCAGGCAAAACAGAAGAAGAGAAGAATAATAACTATATTGAATGACATAACTTTGATGAAGGCCAGTTTAGTTTATTGTCACGTGTACCGAGGTACAGTGAAAAGCTTTTGTCGCGCGCTAACCAGTCGGCGGAAAGACGACACACGATTACAATCGAGCCGTCCACAGTGTACAGATACTGGATCAAGGGATAACGTTCAGTGCGAGGTAAAGCCCGATCAAGGATAGCCCGAGGGTCACCGATGAGGTAGATAGTAGTTCAGGACAGCTCTCTGGTTGTGGTAGGATGGTTCAGTGCCTGTCTCCACTCTATGGCTGGTGTAGACGGGGCATGTTGGCCGGTGTGGGCACGTTGTCCGAAGGGCCTGTTTCCACTCTGTGTGACTCAATGACTGTAAATCGCGTTCAGTCGTTGGCCGTCACCGTTGGTTAGCGCTGGTAGTGTGCGTTGGTTATTCCGGTGTGCCTCGTATCCCGGACCAGTAGCTGGCTCTGGGTGATGTCTTCCACGTCGATGGAACTGATTTCACTCACACTCTCGCTCTCCTTCAACCTTCTTTTCCTGTTCACACGAAAGAAAACAAAGGCACTTGGGACGGCAGGACTTTCACACGAAGAAAGACTGGATAGACTCGGCTTGTACTCGCTGGAATTTAGAAGACTGAGGGGGGGATCTTATAGAAACGTACAAAATCCTTAAGGGGTTGGACGGGCTAGATGCGGGAAGATTGTTCCCGATGTTGGGGAAGTCCAGAACAAGGGGGTCACAGTTTAAGGATAAGGGGGAAGTCTTTTAGGACCGAGATGAGAATTATTTTTTTTCACACAGAGAGTGGTGAATCTGTGGAATTCTCTGCCACAGAAGGTAGTTGAGGCCAGTTCATTGGCTATATTTAAGAGGGAGTTAGATGTGGCCCTTGTGGCTAAAGGGATCAGGGGGTATGGAGAGAAGGCAGGTACGGGATACTGAGTTGGATGATCAGCCATGATCATATTGAATGGCGGTGCGTACAGGCTCGAAGGGCCGAATGGCCTACTCCTGCACCTATTTTCTATGTTTCTATATTTCTATGTTTCTATGTTTCTATGTTTGCAAGGGAAGGAACAAGTTATAGGTGTAGGAACAAGTTCACACGAGCTGTAGGAGTAGAATTAGGCCATTCGGCCCGTCAAGTCCACTCCGTGGCCGTTCTATCTCCCCCTCCTAATCCCATTCTCCTGCCTTCTCCCCACAACCCCTGACACCCGCTCTAATCAAGGATTTGTCTATCTCTAAGATTAGCCCAAATGGCAACACAGCTAGGGTGAGGCTAGGGCCTCACAGGAGGAGGCCATTCGGCCCTTCGAGTCTGTACGCACCGCCATTAAATGTGATCATGGCTGATCATTCTCAATCAGTACCCCGTTCCTGCCCTCTCCCTGTACCCCCTGACTCCACTATCCTTAAGAGCTCTATCCAGCTCTCTCTTGAATGCATCCAGAGAATTGGCCTCCACTGCCTTCTGAGGCAGAGAATTCCACAGATTCACAACTCTCTGACTGAAAAAGTTTTTCCTCGTCTCCGTTCTAAATGGCCGACCCCTTATTCTTAAACTGTGTGGCCCCTGGTTCTGGACTCCCCCAACATTGGGAACACGACTGCCTTCTGAGGCAGAGAATTCCACAGATCATGTTTCGGGTCAGGACCCTAGTGTGCAGGGAGCGGATGAGAAAGTGGGATTAACATAGAACTAGTGTGAACAGGTGATCGATGGTCGGCACGGACTCGATGGGCCGAAGGGCCTATTTCCCACGCTGTATCTCTAAGCTAAACTAAACAACGCAGGTTAAAGTTTTTTTATTGATGCAGGCAAAACAGAAAGAGAGAAGAATAATAAATATATTGAATGACATAACTTTGATGAAGGCCAGTTTAATTTATTGTCACGTGTACCGAGGTACAGTGAAAAGCTTTCGTCGCGCGCTAACCAGTCAGCGGAAAGACCGCACACGATTACAATCGAGCCGTCCACAGTGTACAGATACTGGATCAAGGGATAACGTTCAGTGCGAGGTAAAGCCCGATCAAGGATAGTCCGAGGGTCACCGATGAGGTAGATAGTAGTTCAGGACTGCTCTCTGGTTGTGGAAGGATGGTTCAGTGCCTGTCTCCACTCTATGGCTGGTGTAGACGGGGCATGTTGGCCGGTGTGGGCGCGTTGTCCGAAGGGCCTGTTTCCACTGTGTGTGACTCAAAGACTGTAAATCGCGTTCAGTCGTTGGCCGTCACCGTTGGTTAGCGCTGGTAGTGTGCGTTGGTTATTCCGGTGTGCCTCGTATCCCGGACCAGTAGCTGGCTCTGGGTGATGTCTTCCACGTCGATGGAACTGATTACACTCACACTCTCGCTCCCCTTCAACCTTCTTTTCCTGTTCACACGAAAGAAAACAAAGGCACTTGGGACGGCGGGACTTTCACACGAAGAAAGACTGGATAGACTCGGCTTGTACTCGCTGGAATTTAGAAGACTGAGGGGGGGATCTTTGGGATGTGGGAGGAAACCGGAGCACCCGGAGTGAACCCACGCGGGTCACGGGGAGAACGTGCAAACTCCGCACAGACGGCGCCCGTAGTCAGGATCGAGACCTGAGTCTCCGGCGCTGCATTCGCTGTAAGGCGGCAACTCTACCGCTGCGCCACCGTGCCGCCCCTAAGAGGTGGGGGGGAGGGAGGGAGGGAGGTGGGTGGACAAGGGGGGGGGGGGTTGAGGGGGAAAGGGGAGTGGGGGGTAGGGGGGAGGGGGAGGGGTGGGGAGGGAGGGGGAAGAGGGTAGGAGAGGTTTGGGCCCAACGATCGCCCACTTGGTCTAGTTGTCCATCAGGTTCACCCCTCATCCTGCGAAACTGTTTCACTAAACTAACCTAGACTAAAGTCAGCAGAAATGTTAAATTGACATATCGTTGTGGGAGCGAAATTCCTTTAAGTGTTACCTGCAGCACAAACAGTAGATGGTCATCCCTCCAATGAAGAGGAGAGGCCAAGGTCATCACAACTCCAATAGCGATGATGACCGTGATATCTAGGAAGAGAAGAGAAAGAAATTGGAGCAAACAACGAGAGATATTGGGGGACAGATGAAGGAAGGGCATTTAAGAAAGCAACGGGGATCAGGGATTGACCCGTGGAATTTAACAACGTGAAGGCAGCGCACGGTCAATGGCGAGAAGAGGCCGACTCGGAGTTTCGGTGCCGCGGAGAGAGTTTCAAACCGTCCAGACGCGGGGAGTTTCGATGCGCCCCTACGCGACGTGGAAACATAGAACGTAGACAGCAGGTGCAGGAGGAGGCCGTTCGGCCCTTCCAGCCCGTACGCACCGCCATTCATTGTGATCGCGGCTGACCGTCCCACAATCAGTAACCGTGCCTGCCTTCTCCCCGTACCCCTCGATTCCGCTAGCCCCTAGAGCTCTACCTAACTCAGAGGGGGTAGAGCTGCTGCCTCACAGCGCCAGAGACCCGGGTTCGATCCTGACCTCGGGCGCCGTCTGTGCGGAGTTTGCACGTTCTCCCCGTGACCCGCGTGGGTTCACTCCGGGTGCTCCGGTTTCCTCCCACGTCCCAAAGACGTGCGGGTTTGTGGGTTAATTAGCTTCTGGAAATTGTCCCCCCTAGTGTGTGTTGGATAGAACTAGTGTGAAAGGGGGGAATCTTGTACGCACTGGAATTTAGAAGGATGAGAGGGGATATTCTTGCTATTGAGGGTGTGCAGCGTAGGTTCACCAGGTTAATTCCCGGAATGGCGGGACTGTCGTATGTTGAAAGACTGGAGCGACTAGGCTTGTATACACTGGAATTTAGAAGGATGAGTGGGATCTTATCGAAACGTATAAGATTATTAAGGGGTTGGACACGTTAGAGGCAGGAAGCATGTTCCCAATGTTGGGGGAGTCCAGAACCAGGGGCCACACAGTTTAAGAATAAGGGGTCGGCCATTTAGAACGGAGATGAGGAAAAACTTTTTCAGTCAGAGAGTTGTGAATCTGTGGAATTCTCTGCCTCAGAAGGCAGTGGAGGCCAATTCTCTGAATGCATTCAAGAGAGAGCTGGATAGAGCTCTTAAGGATAGCGGAGTCAGGGGGTATGGGGAGAAGGCAGGAACGGGGTACTGATTGAGAATGATCAGCCATGATCACATTGAATGGCGGTGCTGGCTCGAAGGGGCCGAAGGGCAGAATGGCCTCCTCCTGCACCTATTGTCTATTGTCTATTGAATCGCTGGTCGGCGCGGACTAGGTGGGCCGAAGGGCCTGTTTCCGCGCTGTATCTCTGAAACCAAACTAAAAAAATTCAGGTCTTGGACTTCCAAAGCTGTTTCTTGAATTTCCTTTTCTTATTTCCGATTTCCAGACCCCGGGATTATTTGGTTGTGATTTCCACCAGACCCGGGGCAGGCAGCATCTCTGGAGAAAAGGAATAGGCGACATTTCGGGTCGAGAATGAGACTGAGGAGGGGTCTTGACCCGAAACGTCACCATTCATTCTCTCCAGAGACGCTGCCCGTCTCCAGCCGAGTTACTCCAGCATTTTGTGTCTATCTTCAGTTTAAACCAGCGTCTGCAGCTCATTCCTGCACGTCAAGCCTAAATCTTTAGGCCGAAAACTCACCCTCACAGTATTGGCCTCTGTAAAGGGAACGACATAGACATTTAATTCCGTTTTCAGTCTCTTCACAAATGCCGTCATTCTGACAAGGATTGCTGTTACAGTTCGGTCCTGTTGAGAGACAAATCACCAGCAATTAAATAACTCAATGATACATATATTTATTAGTTTATCATATCACTCACATGCACACACACACAGTCTCTCTCTCTCTCTCTCTCTCTCTCTCTCTCTCTCTCTCTCTCTCTCTCTCTCTCTCTCTCTCTCTCTCTCTCTCTCTCTCTCTCTCTCTCCTCTCTCTCTCTCTCTCTCTCTCTCTCTCTCTCTCTCTCTCTCTCTCTCTCTCTCTCTCTCTCTCAATGTCTCTCTCAATCTCTCTCTCAATGTCTCTCTACTCACACAAACACACAGTCTCTCTCACACACACACAGTGTCTCACACACACACGGTGTCTCACAAAGTCTCACACACCACACACAGTGTCTTCTCAGACACACACACACACAGTGTCTCTCACACCACACACACAGTGTCTCTCTACCACACACACAACAGTGTCTCACACACACACACAGTGTCTCACAAAGTCTCCACACACACAGTGTCTCTCTCTCTCTCACACACACACAGTGTCTCTCTACCACACACACACAGTGTCTCACACACACACACAGTGTCTCACAAAGTCTCACACACACAGTGTCTCTCTCTCTCTCACACACACACAGTGTCTCTCTACCACACCACACACACAGTGTCTCACACACACACAGTGTCTCACAAAGTCTCACACACACACCACAGTGTCTCTCTCTCACACACAGTCACACACACACACACACACAGTGTCTCTCTCTCTCTCACACATACACACAGTCTCGCACACTCACAGTCTCACACACACACACACAGTGTCTCTCTCTCTCTCACACATACACATAGTCTCACACACTCACACACAGTCTCACACACACACACAGTGTCTCTCTCTCTCACACACAGTGTCTCTCTCACACACACACACACACACACAGTGTCACACACACACAGCGTCTGACACACACACACACACAGTGTCACACACACAGTCACACACACACAGTGTCTCACACACACACACACACACACACAGTGCCCTCTCTCCCTCCCTCTCTCACACACACACAGTCAACTAGATTGCAGTGATAGACATAAAGTGCTGGAGTAACTCAGCGGGTCAGGCAGCATCTCTGGAGAGAAGGAACGGGTGACGTTTTGGGTCAAGGCCCTTCATCAGTCTAAAGAACCGTCACCCGTTCCTTCTCTCCAGAGGTGCTGCCTGTCCCGCTGAGTTACTCCAGCATTTTGTGATTATCCTCGGTTTAAACCAGCATCTGCAGTTCCTTCTTACACGTGTAGCTGTCCAGAAACAGCTTATTGTTAGCTGTGTGTTGGGTGAAAGTGAGAAGCTAGTGTGACTTGGGTGGGGGAGGGATGGAGGGAGAGGGAATGCCGGGACTACTTGAAGTTAGAGAAATCAATATTCATACCTTCATTGCGAAAGGATTTGAGTTTCGGAGCAAGGAGGTCCTACTGCAGTTGTGCAGGGCCCTGGTGAGACCGCACCTGGAGTACTGTGTGCAGTTGTACAGGGCCCTGGTGAGACCGCACCTGGAGTACTGTGTGCAGTTGTACAGGGCCCTGGTGAGACCGCACCTGGAGTACTGTGTGCAGTTGTACAGGGCCCTGGTGAGACCGCACCTGGAGTACTGTGTGCAGTTGTACAGGGCCCTAGTGAGACCGCACCTGGAGTACTGTGTGCAGTTGTACAGGGCCCTGGTGAGACCGCACCTGGAGTACTGTGTGCAGTTGTACAGGGCCCTGGTGAGACCGCACCTGGAGTACTGTGTGCAGTTGTACAGGGCCCTAGTGAGACCGCACCTGGAGTATTGTGTGCAGTTTTGGTCTCCTAATTTAAGGAAGGACATTCTTGCTATTGAGGGAGTGCAGCGTAGGTTCACCAGGTTAATCCCCGGGATGGCGGGACTGACATATGATGAAAGAATGGGTCGACTGGGCTTGTATTCACTGGAGTTTAGAAGGATGAGAGGCGATCTTATAGAAACATAAAATTCTTAAAGGATTGGGCAGGCTAGATGCAGGAAAAATGTTCCCCATGTTGGGGGAGTCCAGAACCAGGGGCCACACACAGTTTAAGAATAAGGGGTCGGCCATTTTAGGACTGAAATGAGGAAAACCCTTTTCACCCAGAGAGTTGGAATTCTCTGCCACAGAAGGCAGTGGAGGCCGATTCAATCGATGTTTTCAAGTGAAAGAGTTAGATTTAGCTCTTCGGGCTAACGGAATCAAGGGATATGTGGGGAGAAAGCAGGAACGGGGTACTGATTTTGGATTTATTCACAAAATGCTGGAGTAACTCAGCAGGTCAGGCAGCATCTCGGGAGAGAAGGAATGGGTGACGTTTCGGGTCGAGACCCTTCTTCTCGACCCGAAACGTCACCCATTCCTTCTCTCCCGAGATGCTGCCTGACCTGCTGAGTTACTCCAGCATTTTGTGAATAAATCGATTTGTACCAGCATCTGCAGTTATTTTCTTATACTACTGATTTTGGGTGATCAGCCATGATCTTGTTGAATGGCGGCACTGGCTCGAAGGGCTGAATGGCCTCCTCCTGCACCTATTTTTCTATGTTTCTATGTTTCTATAGCGCTGGCCCGAGCAAAATATGAAAGAACACAGTGTTGACTTCACGGATGAAGGTATTACCATCTTTGACGCAAGCCCTCTTGGAGTTGACAACCGAACAGGTGGTATTTTCAGGACAGGTCGCAGGCAGACACTGAATGTTATCCGTCGTTAGACAGTGGCAGTCTTCCGCACAGTTCTCAGTGAGAAGCCTCTCTCCGACCTGCATGGTAAGCGGAACAGAGACAATAGGAGTAAGAGACAGACCA
>NC_135986.1:4940895-4952520 GCF_053455715.1 Rhinoraja longicauda
TGCCTCAGAAGGCAGTGGAGGCCAATTCTCTGAATGCATTCAGCTAGATAGAGGAGTCAGGGGGTATGGGGAGAAGGATAGCGGAGTCAGGGGGGTATGGGGAGAAGGCAGGAACGGGGTACTGATTGAGAATGATCAGCCATGATCACATTGAATGGCGGTGCGTACAGGCTCGAAGGGCCGAAAGGCCTCCTCCTGCACCTATTGTCTATTGTCTACAGCGTCCGGGCCTACAGCGTCCGGGCCTACAGTGCCCGGGCCTACAGCGTCCGGGCCTACTGCGTCCGGGCCTACAGCGTCCGGGCCTAGAGCGCCCGGGCCTACAGCGTCCGGGCCTACAGCGTCCGGGCCTACAGTGTCCGGGCCTACAGTGTCGTCCGGACCTACAGCGCTCCCCGAGCCTAATACGGGGCAAGGGCGGTCCCGTACGGGACAAACCAATTTTGCCCATATATATGGGATGTCTGAGCTAGATGGGAACCCCAGACTCACCACAGCCCGCTTCCCCTTCTCCAGCTGGCCAGCTCGGTGCCATTGGCCTGGCAGGCTTGCACGTACATCTCGTAGCTGGCACACAGCATCTCGGAGTCACCGAGGGACTGGCACAGGTCAAAGAGACAGTTCCTAGCGGAGACAGAGGTTCAGAGTCACATAGTCATAGAGTCACAGAGTGATACTTCAAGCTCCTCCTATTCACCTACAAAGCCCTAAACGGCTTGCCCCCCCATATCAAAAACCTTCTAACCCACCACTCTATCTCCAGGTCCCTCAGGTCGGCCGACTTGGGGCTACTCACTATCCCGCGGTCTAGGCTTAAGCTCAGGGGTGACCGCGCTTTTGCGGTTGCAGCTCCTAGACTGTGGAAACAGCATCCCTCTCCCCATCAGAACTGCCCCCTCCATCCACTCCTTTAAGTCCAGGCTCAAAACCTATTTCTACTCCCTAGCGTTTGAGGCCCTCTGAGGGGGCGCTTGTGAACTGTTTATGTATGTGCTGTTATGTTTGTGTGTTCGTTCTTAGTACCTGAACTGATGTACAGCACTTTGGTCAACGTGGGTTGTTTTTAAATGTGCTATACAAATAAAATTGACTTGAGTTGACTTGATACAGTGTGGAAACAGGCCATGCGGCCTAAACTCGCCCACACTGGGCAAAGGCAGTGGAGGCCAATTCTCTGGATGCATTCAAGAGAGAGCTAGATAGAGCTCTTAAGGATAGCGGAGTCAGGGGATATGGGGAGAAGGCAGGAACGGGGTACTGATTGGTGGATGATCAGCCACGATCGCAGTGAATGGCGGTGCGTACTGGCTCGAAGGGCCGAATGCACCTATTTTCTATGTTTCTATGTCTCTAAACTAAATATACCGAAGCCAATTAACCTGCAAGCCTACACGTTTTGGGAGTGTGGGATGAAACAGGCCCCTTCGGCCCAGTGAGTCCGCGCCGACCAGCATTTACCCTGAACACCAGCTCTGTCCTAAACGCCAGGGACATTTTACAATTTTACCAAGCCAACTACCAATGGCGTGGCGGTTAGAGTTGCCGCCTTACAGCACTTGCAGCGCCAGAGACCCGGGTTCCATCCCGACTACGGGCGCCGTCTGTACGGAGTTTGTACGTTCTCCCCGTGACCTGCGTGGGTTTTCTCCGAGATCTTCGGTTTCCTCCCACACTCCAAAGACGTGCGGGTTTGTAGGTCAATTGGCTCGGTGTGTGTGTGTGTAAATTGAACCCAGTGTGTGTAGGATAGTGTGAGTGTGCGGGGATCGCTGGTCGGCGCGGACTCGGTGGGCCGAAGGGCCTGTATCCAGGCTTTATCACTATCTTACACACTCGGGGCCCATACCCAGTGTACAATTTAATTCACTATACCTCGGTACACGTGACTACAAACTAAACTGAACTAAATACACCGAAGCCAATTAACCTACCAACAAACCTGTACGTCTTTGGGAGTGTGGGAGGAAACCGGAGCACCTGGAGAAAACCCACGCGGGTCACGGGGGAGAACGTACAAACTCCGTACAGACAAAGACCCGTGGTCAGGATCGAACCCGGGACTCTGGCGCCGTGAGGCAGCAGCTCTACGGGTATTTTACATTGTAGGAAAATAACTGCAGATGCTGGTTCAAATGGAAGGTAGACACAAAATGCTGGAGTAACTCAGCGGGACAGGCAGCATCTCTGGAGAGGCTAGGCTTGTATACACTGGAATTTAGAAGGATGAGAGGGGATCTTATCGAAACGTATACGGTTATTAAGGGGTTGGACCGAGCTAGAGGCAGGAAACATGTTCCCAGTCTGAAGAAGGGTCTCGACCCAAAACGTCACCCATTCCTTCTCTCCCGAGATGCTGCCCGACCTGCTGAGTTACTCCAGCACTTTGTGAATAAACATGTTCCCAATGTTGGGGGGAGTCCAGAACCAGGGGCCACACACAGTTTAAGAATAAGGGGTCGGCCATTTAGAACGGAGATGAGGAAAAACTTTTTCAGTCAGAGAGTTGTGAATCTGTGGAGTTCTCTGCCTCAGAAGGCAGTGGAGGCCAATTCTCTGAATGCATCCAAGAGAGAGCTAGATAGATCTCTTAAGGATAGCGGAGTCAGGGGGGTACGGGGAGAGGGCAGGAACGGGGTACTGATTGTGAATGATCGGCCGTGATCACATTGAATGGCGGTGCGTACAGGCTCGAAGGGCCGAATGGCCTCCTCCTGCACCTATTGTCTGTGACTATGATTAAAAACCGGCGCGTTTTTGGCTTACTGGTGGAACATGCGTGGGTTGATGAAAGCGTGACAGTCACGGAAGGGACCGTGTTGGTCCACAAGGGCTCCACAGTTGAGCGTGTTGTTCATCAGGTCCAGCTGGC
Organism: Rhinoraja longicauda; assembly: GCF_053455715.1. NCBI lineage: Eukaryota > Metazoa > Chordata > Chondrichthyes > Rajiformes > Arhynchobatidae > Rhinoraja > Rhinoraja longicauda. The sequence continues at coordinate 4,943,765 of NC_135986.1, forward strand.
TCTCTGTACACCTCATCTCGAATCCAGTCTCAGGCTCAGCACCAGGGTCCACATCAGCGACCTCTCTCCTACCACGTACACACAGAGAGAGAGAGGGAGAGGGAGAGCGAGGGAGAGGGAGAGAGGGAGAGGGAGAGGGAGAGGGAGAGGGAGAGGGAGAGGGAGAGAGGGAGGGAGAGGGAGAGAGGGAGAGGGAGAGGGAGAGGGAGAGGGAGAGGGAGAGGGAGAGGGAGAGGGAGAGGGAGAGGGAGAGGGAGAGGGAGAGGGAGAGGGAGAGGGAGAGGGAGAGAGGGAGGGAGAGAGGGAGAGAGGGAGAGGGAGAGGGAGAGGGAGAGGGAGAGGGAGAGGGAGAGGGAGAGGGAGAGGGAGAGGGAGAGGGAGAGGGAGAGGAGAGGGAGAGGGAGAGGGAGAGGGAGAGGGAGAGGGAGAGGGAGAGGGAGAGGGAGAGGGAGAGGGAGAGGGAGAGAGAGAGAGGGAGAAAGAGAGAGAGAGATAAAGAGAGAGAGGGAGAGGAGAGAAAGAAATATATTTAGTATATAAATATTACAAATATACATACGTACACACATATTCATACACACACACACACACACACACACACACACACATTGGTATACTTATATGTACATATATATATATATAAACTAAACTGAACTAAACTGATTACAATCGAGCCGTCCACAGCGTACAGATACATGATAAGGGAATAACGTTCAGTGCGAGGTAAAGCCAGCAAAGTCTGATCAAGGATAGTCCGAGGGTCTCCAATGAGGTAGATAGTAGTTCAGCACTGCTCTCTGGTTGTGGTGGGACGGTTCAGTTGCCTGATAACAGCCGGGAAGAAACTGCCCCTGAATCTGGAGCTGTGCGTTTCCACACTTCTGTACCTCTTGCCCCGATGGGAGAGGGGAGAAGAGGGAGTGGCCGGGGGTGAGACTGGTCCTTGATTGTGCTGCTGGCCTTGCCGAGGCAGCGCGAGGTGTAGACGGAGTCAATGGAAGGGAGCATATAATCCTCCGACATTTCCGTCACCTACAACGGGACCCCACCACTGGCCACATCTTCCCATCCCCTCCCCTCTCTGCGTTCCGCAGAGACCGTTCCCTCCGTAACTCCCTGGTCCACTCGTCCCTTCCCACCCAAACCACCCCATCCCCGGGCACTTTCCCCTGCAACCGCACCAGATGCAACACCTGTCCCTTTACCTCCCCCCTCGACTCCATCCAAGGACCCAAACAGTCTTTCCAGGTGAGACAGAGGTTCACCTGCACCTCCTCCAACCTCATCTATTGCATCCGCTGCTCTAGATGTCAACCTCTGTACATCGGCGAAACCAAACGAAGGTTCGGCGATCGTTTCGCTCAACACCTCCGCTCAGTCCGCCTGGACCTACCTGATCTCCCGGTGGCTGAGCACTTCAACTCCCCCTCCCACTCCCACACTGACCTTTCTGTCATGGGCCTCCTCCATAGTCAAAGAGTGAGGCCCAGCTACAAATTGGAGGAACAGCACCTCATATTTCGCTTGGGCAGCTTACACCCCAGCGGTATGAACATTGACTTCTCCAACTTCAAATACCCCTTGCTTTCCCTCTCTAAAGACAAGGATAAATTGTCATCAGTTTACTGTGTGCATTCCTTAACTGTTACTGTTGACTGGTCCGCCGGGAGCAGTGCTGGTTGTGCAGTCTCACAGCAGCGGGAAGGAAGCAAGGACCTCCTATATCTCTCCTTCACGCACTTTGGGGTGAAGGAGTCTGTCACTGAAGGAGCCACTCAGTGCAGTGACAGTGTCCTGCGTGGGGTGGGAGTCGTTGTCCAGCAGCCATGTTGTCTTTCCCATCATCCTCCTCTCTCCCACCGCCTGCCCTGAGTCGAGGGGGCAACCCAGGACAGAGCCGGCGTTCCTGACCCAGCTTGTCGAGTCTCTTCCCCTCCGCCGCTGAGATGCTGCTGCTCCAGCAGACCGCTCCGCAGAAGATGGCCGATGCAACCACCGTGTTGTAGAAGGTCCTTAGGAGTGGCCCCTGCACTCCAAAGGACCAGAGTCTCCTCGGCAGATAAAGTCTGCTCTGGCCCTTTTTGTACAGCGCATTGATGTTTTCAGTCCAGTCCAATTTATTATTGAGGTAAACACCCAGGTACTGTATCTGTGTGTCTGTGTATTTGTGTCTGTGTGTGTGTGTGTGTGTGTGTGTGTGTGTGTGTGTGTGTGTCTGTGTGTGTGCGTGTGTGTGCGTGTGTGTGTGTGTCAGTGTGTGTGTGTGTGTGTCCATGTGTGTGTGAGTGTGTCTGTGTATTTGTGTCTGTGAGTCTATCTGTGTGTTTCCTCATGTGTGTGTGTGTGTGTGTGTGTGTGTGTGTGTGTGTCTGTCTGTGTATTTGTGTCTGTGAGTCTATCTGTGTGTTTCCACATGTGTGTGTGTGTGTGCGTGTGCGTGTGCTCCAGCAGACCACTCCGTAGAAAAGAGGGAGTTAGATAGAGCTCTAGGGGCTAGCGGAATCAAGGGATGCGGGGAGAAGGCAGGCACGGGTTACTGATTGTGGACGATCAGCCGCGTCATGGTGCACCAGTCATTGAAACCAAGCGTGCAGGTGCAGCAGGCAGTGAAGAAAGCGAATGGTATGTTAGCAATCATAGCAAGAGGATTTGAGTTTAGGAGCAGGGAGGTTCTGCTGCAGTTGTACAGGGCCTTGGTGAGACCGCACCTGGAGTATTGCGTGCAGTTTTGGTCTCCTAATCTGAGGAAAGACGTTCTTGCCATAGTGGGAGTACAGAGAAGGTTCACCAGATTGATCCCTGGGATGGCAGGACTTTCATATGAAGAAAGACTGGATAGACTCGGCTTGTACTCGCTGGAATTTAGAAGACTGAGGGGGGATCTTATAGAAACATATAAAATTCTTAAGGGGTTGGAGAGGCTAGATGCGGGAAGATTGTTCCCGATGTTGGGGAAGTCCAGAACCAGGGGTCACAGCTTAAGTCTTTTAGGACCGAGATGAGAAAACATTTCTTCACACAGAGAGTGGTGAGTCTGTGGAATTCTCTGCCACAGAAGGTAGTTGAGGCCAGTTCATTGGCTATATTTAAGAGGGAGTTAGATGTGGCCCTTGTGGCTAAAGGGATCAGGGGGTATGGAGAGAAGGCAGGTACGGGTTACTGAGCTGGATGATCAGCCATGATCATATTGAATGGCGGTGCGTACAGGCTCGAAGGGCCAAATGGCCTACTCCTGCACCTATTTTCTATGTTTCTATGTTTCTATCACGATGAATGGCGGTGCAGGCTCGAAGGGCCGAATGTCCCTTCTCCTGCACCTATTTTCTATGTTTCTATGTTTCTATCACGATGAATGGCGGTGCAGGCTCGAAGGGCCGAATGGCCTCCTCCTGCACCTCAGGCCGTGAGTATTCTTTTTTATTCACCAGTGCACAAAACATATTCAAGAATTGACTACCTCTTAGTGGACTCCAAACTCATTCCTTATACGTATAATTCAAAATATCATAACATTATTATATCCGATCATTCCCCTCTAACATTGAGGGTAAGACTACAAGGAATAATGGAGAAACAGACTAATTGGAGAATCAACCCACAAATCTTAAACGAAACAGCATGTCACGACTATCTTAACTTGCTGATTAAAACCTTTTTTTCAGACAAATGACCTCCCTGAAACATCTGCCTCCCCTGCTCTGGGAAACATTCAAAGCGTTTGTGAGAGGATGTATTATTGCCTTTCAGGCTTCCCAAAACAAGAAGAACCGAGCTGAACAACATGAGCTAGAAAGACAGATAAAACAGCTATTCACAACAAACGCGATCGCTCATTCTATTATAATACATAATAAAATTGCTGCTCTTAAATATAGGTTAAATCATATACTTTTAGCTCAAATCTTAAGGCTTTTTCAGCATACTAAACAAATACATTTTGAATGCTGGAGTAACTCAGCAGGTCAGGCAGCATCTCGGGAGAGAAGGAATGGGTGACGTTTCGGGTCGAGACCTTTCTTCAGTCTGAAGAAGGGTCTCGACCCGAAACGTCACCCATTCCTTCTCTCCCGAGATGCTGCCTGACCTGCTGAGTTACTCCAGCATTTTGTGAATAAATCGATTTGTACCAGCATCTGCAGTTATTTTCTTATACCAAAAATATATTTTGAATTTGGAGATAAGCCACAGAAATTGCTAGCTCGACAACTCCGTAAATTAGAAGACGAATCCACAATTCATAAAATCAGATCAGACAGACGACGGAGATTTGCTTAAATTACCCAAGGACATTAACGAGAGATTTTTTTGCAATTTTATCAGACATTATACTCATCAAACATAATAGATAGCCCTGCGAATATGCAAAACTTTCTGCAGAAATGTAACCTCTCTGGTTTAAATGACAATGAGAGAAATTTGCTGGGCGCAGAAATAACTACGAATGACATTGAAGAGGTCATTAAGTCCTTGAAAAATGGGAAGCCAATGGAATATTGACCTTCATAACAAGAGGAGTTGAGTATAGGAGCAAAGAGGTCCTTCTGCAGTTGTTCAGGGCCCTAGCGAGACCACACCTGGAGTACTGTGTGCAGTTTTGGTCTCCAAATTTGAGGAAGGATATTCTTGCTATAGAGGGCGTGCAGCATAGGTTTACTAGGTTAACCTTTACTAGGTTAATTCCCGGAATGGCGGGACTGTCATATGTTGAAAGACTGGAACGACTGGGTTTGTATACACTGGAATTTAGAAGGATGAGAGGGGATCTTATCGAAACGTATAAGATTATTAAGGGGTTGGACATGTTAGAGGCAGGAAACATGTTCCCAATGTTGGGGGAGTCCAGAACCAGGGGCCACACAGTTTAAGAATAAGGGGTCGGCCATTTAGAACGGAGATGAGGAAAAACTTTTTTAGTCAGAGAGTTGTGAATCTGTGGAATTCTCTGCCTCAGAAGGCAGTGGAGGCCAATTCTCTGAATGCATTCAAGAGAGAGCTGGATAGAGCTCTTAAGGATAGTGGAGTCAGGGGGTGGAGGCCAATTCTCTGAATGCATTCGAGAGAGAGCTAGATAGAGATCTTAAGGATAGCGGAGTCAGGGGGTATGGGGAGAGGGCAGGAACGGGGTACTGATTGAGAATGATCAGCCATGATCACATTGAATGGCGGCGCATACAGGCTCGAAGGGCCGAATGGCCTCCTCCTGCATCTATTGTCTATCGTCCCGATGGATTAAAGAATGAATTTTATAAAAGATGTTTTCTATGTTTCGATGTTACCTGTGCCTCCTCTCGTCAGACGGCTGTGCCCGCTTCCCCCTCCCGTGGCCATGGTCATCCACGCTCCAGCTGTTCCCGAACGCGTTCACGCTGGAGACCCGGGTGCCGTCAGGCAAGGTGAAGTCGTTCTGGTGCCGCCCGTCGTAATTCCCGCACAAGCCCCGGACCGTTCTCTTGTACAGGCTGGGCACCACGATATCTGCGGGGCGATAAGGCGGGCATTATATCCGGGGGCGCGGTCCTCCGCTAAACACACCCCCCTTGTTTTTATTTTTAATTTTTTTATTTTAATTTATTTTAATTTATTTAAATTTTATTTAAATTTTATTTAAATTTTAACAAAACAAATACATGTATGAACTCATAGTACGCGATGGTACCTACATTATAAATTCGATTATACCTGTATTGTTCTGTATTATCTCCCCACCCACAACCCCCCCCCCCCCAGTTAGAAAAAAGAGGAAAAGGAGAAGAAGAAAGATAAAGAAATAAAAATTTTAAAAAAGGAAAGAAAGAAAGAAAGAAAGAAAGAAAACCTGGAGACAAGAAGAAAACACTTCCGGCTAATTTCTTATTAAATTCTTTTTAGGGGTATCAAAACAATCCTGAAATTAAATATTTCCAATTCTTAATCCTAGTTTTAAAGTGAATGGGTTCCAAAGTTTCAAAAAGAAATCATATTTATCTCTCAGATTAAAAAAATAATAATTTTTGAAAAGCACATGTAATAATAATAATAATAATAATGCATTTTATTTATATAGCGCTTTTCATACACTCAAAGACGCTTTACAGAGATTTTGAGAACATAGGGAAATGAATAAATAGATAAATAAGTAAATAAATAAATGAACAGAGAAAGGAGACAGAAGGTGAGGTGACCTTCAGTGGTTGAAGGCAGTGCTGAACAGGTGAGACTTCAGCGATGTTTTGAATGTGGTGAGTGTGGGGGAGTCTCTGACGGTTTGGGGTAGTGAGTTCCATAGGGTGGGAGCAGCGATGGAGAAAGCCCTGTCCCCCCCAGGATCTGAGTTTGGTCCGGATGTGGGGGGATAGGAGATTGGCAGCGGCAGAGCGGAGGGTGCAGGTGGTAGTGTGCCTGTGGAGGAGGTCGGTCAGGTAGGATGGGGCCAGGTTATGGAGGGCTTTGTAGGTTATGAGGAGGATTTTGTACTGGATTCTCTGGGGGATGGGGAGCCAGTGGAGTTTGTAAAGGACGGGGGTGATATGGTCACGGATTGAGGTGTGTGTGAGTAGATGGGCAGCGGAGTTTTGAATGTATTGAAGTTTATTGATGATTTTTGAGGGTGCGCCATAGAGGAAGGAGGCTGTTGCAGTAGTCCAGACGGGAGGTGATGAAGGCGTGGATGAGGGTTTCTGCAGCTGTGGAGGAGAGGGATGGACGGAGACGGGCAATGTTTTTGAGGTGGAAGAAGGCTGTCCTTTGTGATGTGTTTGATGTGTTTGTCGAAGGAGATGGTACAAATAGAAATAAAAGACACATTTGTTAGAGTTCTTACATAGCTTCAATTTTTTAATTTTTAAAGAGAGAAAGTAAAAATAAAAAAAACTATAAACTATTGGGAAGAGAGAATAAGAGGATTAAAAAAAAGGTATAACTATAAAAATTAAAGGGAGTAGATCCGGGAGACAATAACCACAGTTGTACATCCAACCCCAAACTCAAGTTTCAACTTTTAATTTTGAATTTTTATTTTAGTCCTGTGCCAAACCCATTTACTTTTCTAAAAATTCAATAAATGGAGACAATATTTTTAAAAATAACTCAGGTTTGTCAATTAAGGCAAGTCTTATTTTTTCCAAATGCAGGGTCTCTGTCATTTCCGTAGTCCACATTTTAATTGTGGGGGTTATTGTTTTTCCCCAAAATTTAAGTATGAATTTTTTCGCAGTTATTAAACTGTAATCAAGAAAATGTACCTGACTTGTTGTAAAGTTTGTAGTATGTTCTGATGATCCTAATATAATTAATTTTGGATCCATATCCAATTGCTTGTTAATAACTTTAGAAACTATTTTAAAAATCTCCAACCAGAAGTTTTGCATTTTTATACAAGTTACGAAAATATGAGTTAAATTAGCTCTTGAAATTGACATTTATCACAAATAGGAGAGATACTAGGAAAAATCCTATTTCACTTCGTCTTCGAATAATGTAATCTATGTATTATTTTAAATTGTATTAAGGAATGTCTAGTATTTAATGAACATTGGTGTATATAATAATAATAATAATAATGTATTTTATTTATATAGCGCTTTTCACTATTTCACCACCCTCGATGCTGGCTCGAAGGGCCGAATAGGCTACTCCTGCACCTATTGTCTATTCACGAGTTCACAAGTTATAGTGCGGCACGGTGGCGCAGCGGTAGAGTTGCCGCCTTACAGCGAATGCAGCGCCGGAGACCCGGGTTCAATCTCGACTACGGGCGCTGTCTGTACGGAGTTTGTACGTTCTCCCCGTGACCTGCGTGGGTTTTCTCCGAGATCTCCGGTTTCCTCCCACACTCCAAAGACGTACAGGTATGCAGTTTAATTGGCTGGGTGTTGGAGTGAATTATCTAATAATGTGTAGGGTAGTGTTAATGTGTGGGGATCGCTGGTCGGCATGGACCTGGTGGGCCGAAGGGCCTGTTTCCGCGCATTTTCTCTGAAACTAAAGTAAAATTAGGGCCACTCAGCCCATCGAGTCTACGCTGCAATTCAATCAGGACTGATCTAAGCCCCCTACCTAATCCTATTTTCTCATCATAACCCTTGACACCCGTTCTAATCAAGAATCTATCTATCTCTGCCTTAAAAATATCCACTGACTTGTGGCCTCCACAGCCGTCTGTGGCAAAGAATCCCACAGATTCACTGAAGAAATTCCTCCTCATCTCCTTCCTAAAGGAACGTCCTTTAATTCCGAGGCTGTGCCCTCTGGTCCTAGACTCTCCCACCAGTGGAAACATCCACTCCACATCCACTCTATCCAGGCCTTTCATTACTCTGTGAGTTTCAATGTGGTTGACTCCGTCTACACCTCACGCTGCCTCGGCAAGGCCAGCAGCATAATCAAGGACCAGTCTCACCCCGGCCTCTCCCTCTTCTCCCCTCTCCCATCGGGGCGATCGGCATAGACTGAAAAAGGGTCTCGACCCGGGTAATTGTACATTTTACATCTATACCGAGCCAATTGACCTAGAAGACTGTACATCTTTGGAGCGTGGGAGGAAACGGAAGATCTCGGAGAAAACCCACACAGGGGCAACTTTAACGCTGTGTCTATTTGTTAAGATTTCCTTACCAGCGTTCTCTCTGCCATCAAAGTTGACGGAGAGGCCAAAGTCGGTCTGCAGGTGCAGGGTCCTGGACTTCTGGTAGATGCGAAAACCCTCCCTCGACTTGTAAGGTGGTGTCACCTGTTCTTTGTCGATCTGTGCCAAGGGAAGACATAAAATGGCCGCCCTT
>NC_135986.1:4953020-4979366 GCF_053455715.1 Rhinoraja longicauda
CAGATTCACCGCCCTCTGACTGAAGAAACTCCTCCTCATCTCCTTCCGAAAAGGAACGTCCTTTAATTCTGAGGCTGTGCCCTCTGGTCCTAGACTCTCCCACTGGTGGAAACATCCTCTCCACATCCACTCTATCCAGGCCGCTCACTGTTCTGTGAGTCTCAATCAGGTCCCTCCTCTCGTCCTTCTAAACTCCAGCGAGTACAGGCCCCAGTGCCCACAAGTGTGTGTAGAGTTTGTACGCTCTCCAGAGATGCTGCCTGACCCGCTGAGTTGCTCCAGGTACAGAGGGATGTGGGCCAAACGCGGGCAGGTGGGGCTAGCGTGGGCTGGCACAGACGCATTGGGCCGAATGGCCTGTTTCCGCCCTGCCTGACTTCATGACTCCAATCATCATAATGAATCATAATCGTAATCATACTTTATTAGCCAAGTATGTTTGGCAACACCCGAGGGATTTCATTTGCTGCACAGTCATCTATACACTAAAACTCTGTTTGTTTGTTTGTTTGTTCCTGAACTACGGCCAAAACGGTGCACGATAGCACGACGATGTTAGGCCCACCTTACTCACCGTCGTCCCTTTGGTGCCAATGGAAGAAGTTTCATTGGAATCGGTGTTATGTTTTTAAAGTTATTCACATTTTAAAGTTAGATCTGTCTCCTAGGGGGGGAGGGAGGGGGAGGGGGAGGGGGGGGGAGGGAAGGGAGGAGGGAGGGAAGGGGAGGAGATGAGGGGGTGGAGGGAGGGGGAAAGGGAGGAGGGAGGGGGGGAAGGGGAGGGAGGAGGGAGGGAGGGGGGAGGAAGGGAGGGGGAAGGGGAGATGAGGAAGAAGGGAGGGGGAGGGGAGGTGAGTGAGAAGGGAGGGTGGAGGGGGAAAGGGAGGAGATGAGGGGGGGAAGGCAGGGGAGGGGAGGAGGGAGGGGACTGGGGAGGGGGGAAGGGAGGATGGGGAGGAGATGGGGGGTGGAGGATGGAGGATGGAGGAAGGGAGGAAGGGAGGGGGAAGGGGGATGAGGAAGAAGGGAGGGGGAGGGGAGGGGAAAAGGGAGGTGGAGGGGACTGGGGAGGGGGGGGTGAGTGAGAAGGGAGGGTGGAGGGGGAAAGGGAGGAGATGAGGGGGGGCAGGGGAGGGGGAGGGAGCAGGGAGGGGACTGGGGAGGGGGGGAGGGAGAAGGGAGGGGACTGGGGAGGGGGGGAGGGAGAAGGGAGGGTTGAGGGGGAAAGGGAGGGAGGGGACTGGGGAGGAGATGAGGGGGTGGAGGAGGGAGGAGAGGGAGAAGGGAGGGTTGAGGGGGAAAGGGATGGGGGAAGGAAGGAGGGGGGGGAGTGGGAGGAGGGAGGAGAGGGGTGAAGGGAGGGGGAGGAGATGAGGGGGAGGAAGGAGGGTGGAAGGAAGGGGAGGGGAGGGGGTGAGGGGGAAAGGGAGGGGGTGGAGGAAGGAGGGAGGGTGAAGGGAGGGAGAGGGGGGACTGGGGAGCGGGGGTGAGGGAGGAAGGGAAGGGGAGGGGGGAAATGAGGAGGGGGGAAGGGGAGGGGAGGAGGGAGGGGAGTGGGAGGGGGCAAGAGGGGAGGGGGAGGGGGGGAGGAGAGGGTGCTGAACCAATGCAGGAGAGGTTTGGGCCTAAGGGTCCACTTGGTCCGGTACCAATTAAAACCAACAGGACACACCAAACCCATTTCAACGTGAACGCCCACCACACTGACTCCTCCTCACTCCTCACTGTGATGGAAGGCGAAGGAAAATAGTTCCATCTCTTCCCTTCTTTGTCCTCCGGCGGTCGAGGGCCTCGGGCCTTCCGTTGACGGGACGATCTCGGGCTCCCACGGCCGGCGGCCTTCGGGCCTTGCGCGTCGGGGCGATCAAACTCCCACAAGGACGTTTAGGAGGGAAGGGGGAAGTATAGGATCGAACTGCAGATGCCGGTCAAAAAATGGTGCCTGCCCCGCTGAGTTACTCCAACATTTTAGAGTCATGGAGAGACACAGTGTGGAAACAGGCCCTTCGGCCCAACTTGCCCACACCGGCCCACATGTCCCACCTACACTAGTCACTGAGTGATACAGTGTGGAAACAGGCCCTTCGGCCCAACTTGCCCACACCGGCCAACATGTCCCACCTACACTAGTCACAGAGTCACACAGCGTGGAAACAGGCCCTTCGGCCCAACTTGCCCACACCGGCCAACATGTCCCATCTACCCTAGTCCCACCTGCCCGCGTTTGGCCCATATCCCTCCAAACCCGTCCTATCCATGTACCTGTCTAACTGTTCCTTAAACGTTGGGATAGTCCCAGCCTCAACTACCTCCTCCGGCAGCTCGTTCCATACACCCACCACCCTCTGTGTGGAAAAAGTTACCCCTCAGATTCCTATTCAATCTTTTCCCCTTCACCTTGAACCCGTGTCCTCTGGTCCTCGATTCCCCTACTCTGGGCAAGAGACTCTGAGCGTCTCGCCGATCGATTCCTCTCGTGATTTTGTACCCCTCTATAAGATCGCCCCTCATCCTCCTGCGCTCCAGGGAATAGAGTCCCAGCCTGCTCAACCTCTCTCTGTAGCTCAGGCCCCTCGAGTCCTGGCAACATCCTCGTAAATCTTCTCTGCGCCCTTTCCCATCTTTCCTCTAACAGGGTGTCATAGAGTCAGAGAGTGATCCAGCGTGGAAACAGACCCTTCGGCCCAACTTGCCCACACCGGCCAACATGTCCCATCTACACTAGTCATAGAGTGACACAGTGTGGAAACAGGCCCTTCGGCCCAACTTGCCCACACCGGCCAACGTGTCCCATCTACACTAGTCATAGAGTGACACAGTGTGGAAACAGGCCCTTCGGCCCAACTTGCCCACACCGGCCATCGTGTCCCATCTACACTAGTCATAGAGTGACACAGTGTGGAAACAGGCCCTTCGGCCCAACTTGCCTACACCGGCCAACATGTCCCAGCTACACTAGTCCCACCTGCCCGCGTTTGGCCCACATCCCTCCAAACCCGTCCTATCCATGTACCTGCCCGGAACTCAAGGACAGGGCAGGTACTCTAAATGTGGAAGGTTAGGAACTGCAGATGCTGGTTTTAATCGAGGGTAGACACAAAATGCTGGAGTAACTCAGCGGGTCGGGCAGCCATCTTGGGAGAGAAGGAATGGGTGACGTTTCGGATCGAGACCCTTTCTTCAGATTGATGTCAGGGGAGGGGTGGGTCAGAGATAGGAGACAGGAAGACTAGTGGGAGAACTGGGAAGGGAGAGGGGATGGAGAGAGAGGGAAATCAGGGACTATCTGAAGTTAGTCAATGTTCATACCGCAGGGGATTAAATGGTGGCGCTGCCATAGCAGCTGCGGTCCATTTCTCTTTGTGTTTTGTTGTTTTTTTTGTGTCTTAATTGTAGTTGTGATGTTGTGTTTTTGTGTTTGTGTACTATGTGTGTATGTGGGGGGGAGGAGGGGGGAACTGTAACATTGTAAATATGTGTCCCTTCCGAACGGAGACCCGACCTTTGTTTTCTGGGTGTTGTCTCCGTTCCTGCTGCGGCCTACCATCGGCCCAACTCCTGGAGCTGTCGGCCTCCGGGGCTCCGGTTCGCAGAGCCCGGGGATCGGACTCACCATCAGCGGAGCCGGCCGGCCGTCTTCGGAGGCTGCGGGAGCGGCTGCGACTCGCCTTAGGCACGGGCCGCGTGGATGCCGACATCGGGAGCTCCGGCAGCGGCAGCGTGTTCGCCCGCCCCGGGTCGCGGGGCTTGGGTCGCGGGCATTTCACCGTCCGGCGCGGCCTAAAATAGGCCGCGGGATTTCTCTCTGCTCGGCGGGGGCTTCAATGTCGGGAGCCACGAGCGCCCCGACGTGCAGCAGCAGCGGCAGCGGCAGCGTGTTCGCCCGCCCTGGGTCGCGGGGCTTGGGTCGGCCCGCTGCGGACCTTCCACCGTCCGGCGGCCTGCAGCCACAACAACCTGACCGCGGGAGAAGACGGCAGGGGAAGGGAAATGACATTGTGGCCTTCCATCACAGTGAGGAGAGGACTGGTGGAGACTCACTATGATGGATGTTTTCTTTTTTTGGTGTGTTTTTGGGGTTGTGTAACTTGCCTATTTTAATGCTTTATTGTGTAATCTTTATTGTGTTTTATTGTTGGACTGTGGGCGAATTGTTTGGATGACAAATAAAGCCATCTTGAATCTTGAATTTTGAATGTGGCCTCACCAACGCCTTACATCACTACCACACCTTGTAGCTCTACGTCAGCTCTATGACATTATGTTAAGTTGTACCACGCCCTGATAACTTTGAACCTCATATAAGATATTGTTGAGAAGGTTAGTCACAATCAGTTCATCCCATTCATTTCAGGTCATTCCAGATTCAGGGGCACTTTCTTCCCGGCTGTTATCAGGCAACTGAACCGTCCTACCACAACCAGAGAGTGGTCCTGAACTACTATCTACCTCATTGGTGACCCTCGGACTATCCCTGATCGGACTTTGCTGGCTTTACCTTGCACTGAACGTTATTCCCTCATCATGTATCTGTACGCAGTGGACGGCTCGATTGTAACCGTCTGTGGTCTTTCCGCTGACTGGTTAGCGCGAGACACAAAAGCTTCTCACTGTACCTCGGTACACGTGACATTAAACTAAACTGAACTCATTTAAACTAAACTAAAACCAATCTAAATCAAACAAAAGTAAAACTAGATTAAACTAAACTAAACTAACACTGGAATTTAGAAGGATGAGAGGGGATCTTATCGAAACGTATAAGATTATTAAGGGGTTGGACACGTTAGAGGCAGGAAACACGTTCCCAATGTTGGGGGAGTCCAGAACCAGGGGCCACACAGTTTAAGAATAAGGGGTCGGCCATTTAGAACGGAGATGAGGAAAAACCTTTTTCAGTCAGAGAGTTGTGAATCTGTGGAATTCTCTGCCTCAGAAGGCAGTGGAGGCCAATTCTCTGAATGCATTCAAGAGAGAGCTAGATAGAGCTCTTAAGGATAGCGGAGTCAGGGGGTATGGGGAGAGGGCAGGAACGGGGTACTGATTGAGAATGATCAGCCGTGATCACATTGAATGGCGGTGCGTACAGGCTCGAAGGGCCGAATGGCCTCCTCCTGCACCTATTGTCTATTGTCTATTGTAATCTAAACCAAGCGAAAGTCAAACAAAATTTAACTAAACTAAAACTAATCTAAACCAAACGGAAATAAAACTAAATTAAACTAACCTAAACATTAACTAAATTTAACATAAACTAAATTAATGTGTAGGAAAGAACTGCAGATGCTGGTTTAAATCGAAGGTAGACACAAAGTGCTGGAGTAACTCAGCAGGTCAGGCAGCATCTCTGGAGAGAAGGAATGGGTGACGTTTCGGGTCGAGACCCTTCTTCAGACTGAGGTATGTATTCACAAAATGCTGGAGTAACTCAGCGGGTCGGGCAGCATCTCTGGAGAGAAGGAATGGGTGACCTTCTTCAGACTGAAGTCTAGTTTAGTTTAATTTAGTAGAGGCTTAATTAAATGAAATTGCAAGTGAACAGAAGTCCACGTTTATCATTTCCTTATTGCTCTAAGGTGCTGTGATTTAGGCTTTGCACAATCTTTGTGAGGGTCTGTTTCGCAGGTGGGCCAATAAATGATTGCAGCATCCCACACCCAGGTGCTTAAATCTATCCGGCGGCCTTGGACTGTGCCAGTCCTGCGAGGAAGCACAGCTCCAAGACAGTCACAAGAAGCCGGAGCAACTCGGAGGGACGAGCCGTTACCTCTGGAGAGAGAGACTAGGCTGTGTTTCGGTCCGAGACCCTTCTACCACTCTCCCCCTTGGTGGTAGCCATGGGGAGCTGGGAACTTCGCCTCCTGACGATGTTTTGCACCATCGTTCTGGGCCTCGAAGGGGTGAGGTGAGTGTACGACCAGACGCAGGGCGACGGGACAAGAGATCGCATTCCCCGGAGCAGGGCACCGGCTAAGACTCATTGGGTCCTTTGGTTTAGGTTTAATAATAATAATAATAATAATGCATTTTATTTATATAGACAATAGACAATAGGTGCAGGAGGAGGCCATTCAGCCCTTCGAGCCAGCACCGCCATTCAATGCGATCATGGCTGATCACTCTCAATCAGTACCCCGTTCCTGCCTTCTCCCCATACCCCCTCACTCCGCTATCCTTAAGAGCTCTATCCAGCTCTCTCTTGAAAGCATCCAACGAACTGGCCTCCACTGCCTTCTGAGGCAGAGAATTCCACACCTTCACCACCCTCTGACTGAAAAAGTTCTTCCTCATCTCCGTTCTAAATGGCCGACCCCTTATTCTTAAACTGTGGCCCCTTGTTCTGGACTCCCCCAACATTGGGAACATGTTATCTGCCTCTAATGTGTCCAATCCCCTAATTATCTTATATGTTTCAATAAGATCCCCTCTCATCCTTCTAAATTCCAGTGTATACAAGCCTAGTCGCTCCAGCCTTTCAACATACGACAGCCCCGCCATTCCGGGAATTAACCTAGTGAACCTACGCTGCACGCCCTCCATAGCAAGAATATAGCGCTTTCCATACACTCAAAGACGCTTTACAGAGATTTTGAGAACATAGGGAAATGAATAAATAGATAAATAAGTAAATAAATAAACGAACAGAGAAAGGAGACAGAAGGTGAGGTGACCTTCAGTGGTTGAAGGCAGTACTGAACAGGTGAGACTTCAGTGATGTTTTGAATGTGGTGAGTGAGGGGGAGTCTCTGATGGTTTGGGGTAGTGAGTTCCAGAGGGTGGGAGCAGCGATGGAGAAAGCCCTGTCCCCCCAGGATCTGAGTTTGGTCCGGATGGGGGGGGACAGGAGATTGGCAGCGGCAGAGCGGAGGGTGCAGGTGGGAGTGTGCCTGTGGAGGAGGTCAGTCAGGTAGGATGGGGCCAGGTTATGGAGGGCTTTGTAGGTCATGAGGAGGATTTTGTACTGGATTCTCTGGGGGATGGGGAGCCAGTGGAGTTTGTAAAGGACGGGGGGTGATATGGTCACGGATCGGGGAGTGGGTGAGTAGACGGGCAGCGGAGTTTTGAATGTATTGAAGTTTATTGATGATTTTTGAGGGTGCGCCATAGAGGAGGCTGTTGCAGTAGTCCAGACGGGAGGTGATGAAGGCGTGGATGAGGGTTTCTGCAGCTGTGGAGGAGAGGGATGGACGGAGACGGGCAATGTTTTTGAGGTGGAAGAAGGCTGTCTTTGTGATGTGTTTGATGTGTTTGTCGAAGGAGAGGGTTTGATCAAAGATGATTCCAAGATTCCGGATGTGAGGTGAGGTGGATACTGGGAGACCATCAATATTGAGGATGAAGTTTTGGGTGGATTTGGTGAGCGTTTTTGGACCAATGATGATGATTTCAGATTTGTTGCAATTGAGTTTGAGGAAGTTTGATTGAAGTTTGATTGAAGTTTGGAGATACAGCGCGGAAACAGGCCCTTCGGCCCACCGAGTCCGTGCCGCCCAGCGATCCCCGCGCACTAACGCTATCCTACACACACACACCGGGGACAATTTTTACATTTACCCGGCCAGTTAACCGACAAACCCGCACGTCTTTGGAGTGTGGGAGGAAACCGAAGATCTCGGAGAAAACCTGCGCAGGTCACGGGGGGAACGTGCAAACTCCGTACAGACGGCGCCCGTGGTCGGGATGGAACCCGGGTCTCCGGCGCTGTGAGGCGGCAACTCTGCCGCTGCGCCACCGTGCCTGTTAAAGAAAACCTTTAAAAACACGGCTGTGTTTTTACTGCCTTAAATGAAGGCTGTATTTTATTTAAGAGCGTCGAATAAGGGCGGCACGGTGGCGCAGAGGTAGAGTTGCTGCCTCACAGCACCGGTTCGATCCCGACTGCGGGCGCTGTCTGTACGGAGTTTGTACGTTCTCCCCGTGACCTGCGTGGGTTTTCTCCGAGATCTTCGGTCTCCTCCCACACTCCAAATACGTGCAGGTCTGTCGGTTAATTGGCTCGGTACAAATGTAAAATTCTCCCCCTGTGTGTGTGGGATAGTATTAGTGTGCGGGGATCGCTGGTCGGCACGGGCTCGGTGGGCCGAAGGGCCTGTTTCCGTGCTGTATCTCTGAACTAAACTAAACTAAGAATTAGTGTGAATGGGCGATCGATGGTCGGCCTGGGCTCGGTGGGCCGAAGGGCCTGTTTCCGCGCTGTATCTCTAAAACTAAAACTAAAAGCTGAACTGACCTGGTCCTGTTGCCAGGACAACGGGCCTGTATGGCCAAGTTTAGACTGGAACATCTTAATAACATTTCGGGGATCGCTGGTCGGCGCGGGCTCGGTGGGCCGAAGGGCCTGTTTCAGCGCTGTGTCTTTGAACTATACTAAACTAAGAACCGGTGTGAATGGGCGATCGATGGTCGGCGTGGGCCCGGTGGGCCGAAAGGCCTGTTTCCGCGCTGTGTGTCTGAACTATACTAAACTAAGAACCGGTGTGAATGGGCGATCGATCGTTGGCGTGGGCTCGGTGGGCCGAAAGGCCTGTTTCAGCGCTGTGTCTCTGAACCAAACTGAACCTTCCATTGTGGGGGAGGTTAGCAGCCATAACTGACTAGGCCGAAGGGCCTGTTTCCGCGCCGTGTCTCTGAACCAAACTGAACCTTCCATTGTGGGGGAGAGGTTAGCAGCCGTGACTGACTGGGCCGAAGGGCCTGCTTCCGAGCTGAGTGGTTCTCTTCAGTTTCAGCTGCCGTTGTAGAGAAAGACACTCAGGCGGCCAAAGAGGGATGAATGTGTGGCTCATAACGCCGTGACGATTTATTACAACGCGCACTTTGAGATCCACTTAGCGAAGTGCCTCTCCGCGCCAAATGTGAGATCATGCCCCATAAATCTCCCCTCCCCTCCCCCCCTGCTAAAGTACAACCATTCATCACCCCGCCGCACCTCAAAGCTCTTCGACCGGGCGGCACGGTGGAGCACCAGTAGAGTTGCTGCCTCACAGCGCCAGAGACTCAGGTTCGATCCCGACTACGGGCGCTGTCTGTACGGAGTTTGTACGTTCTCCCCGTGACCCGCCTGGGTTCCCCCCCCCTCCCACCGAGATCTTCGGTTTCTTCCCTCACTCCAAAGACGCACAGGTTAATTGTAGGTTAAACAAAATGCCCCCTAGTGTGTGTGTGTGTAGGATAGCGTTAGTGCGCGGGGATCGCTGGGCGGCGTGGACTCGGTGGGCCGAAGGGCCTGTTTCCGCGCTGTATCTCTAAAACTAAAAACTAAAAAATACTAAAACTAAAACTGAAAAACCCGGGTTCCATCCCGACCACGGGCGCCGTCTGTACGGAGTTTGTACGTTCTCCCCGTGACCCGCGCGGGTTTTCTCCCGAGATCTTCGGTTTCCTCCCACGCTCCAAAGACGTGCGGGTTTGTAGGTTAATTGGCTTGGTATAATTGTAAATTGTCCCTAGTGGGTGTAGGATAGTGTTAGTGCGCGGGGATCGCTGGGCGGCACGGACCCGGTGGGCCGAAGGGCCTGTTTCCGCGCTGTATCTCTGAACTCAACTGAACCGAAGGCTTTGTGGCCATGTTAGCGGCACGGTAGCGTAGCGGTAGAGTTGCTGCTTTACAGCGAATGCAGCGCTGGAGACTCAGGTTCGATCCTGACTACGGGTGCTGCACTGTAAGGAGTTTGTACGTTCTCCCCGTGACCTGCGTGGGTTTTCTCCGAGATCTTCGGGTTCCTCCCACACTCCAAAGACGTACAGGTATGTAGGTTAATTGGCTGGGTAAATGTAAAAATTGTCCCTAGTGGGTGTAGGATAGTGTTAATGTACGGGGATCGCTGGGCGGCACGGACTTGGTGGGCCGAAAAGGCCTGTTTCCGGCTGTATATATATGATATGATATGATATGTTTGCAGACGAAACAAAAAGTAGGTGGAAGGGCAGGTAGTGCAGAGAAAGCAGGGACTCTGCAGAAGGACTTGGACAGGTTGGGAGAGTGCCCTCTGGTCCTAGACTCTCCCACTAGTGGAAACATCCTCTCCACATCCAACTCTATCCGGGTCGCTCACTGTTCTGTGCGTTTCAATGAGGCCCCCCCTCTCATCCTTCTAAACTCCAGCGAGTACAGGCCCCAGTGCCCACAAACGCTCATCGTACGTTAACCCACTCATTCCTGGGATCGTTCTTGTGTAAACCTCCTCTGGACCCTCTCCAGAGCCGGCATGTCCTTCCTCAGATACGGGGGTCCCAGAACTGCCCGAGGAAATGAGGAAAAACCTTTTCCAGTTGTGAATCTGTGGAATTCTCTGCCTCAGAAGGCAGTGGAGGCCAATTCTCTGAATGCATTCAAGAGAGAGCTGGATAGAGCTCTTAAGGATAGCGGAGTCAGGGGTACGGGGAGAAGGCAGGAACGGGGTACTGATTGAGAATGATCAGCCATGATCACATCGAATGGCGGTGCGTTCTGGCTCGAAGGGCTGAATGGCCTCCTCCTGCACCTATTGTCTGTTGTCCAACAAAGTTCCAAAGTGTCCTTTGTTCTCTTCAACCCCCATCCCCACACACCCCACACACACACCCCACACACACACACACCCCACACACCCCTCACACACACACACACACACACGCACGCACACACACACACACACCACACACACACACACCCCTCACACACACACACACACGCACGCACACACACACACACACCACACACACACACACACACCCCACACACACACACACACACCCCACACACACACACACACCCCACACACACACACACACACCCCACACACACACACTGGGGACAATTTGTAATGACACCAAGCTAATCAACTTGCAAACCTGCATGTCTGAAGAAGGGTCTCGACCCGAAACGTCGCCCATTCCTTCTCTCCCGAGATGCTGCCCGACCCGCTGAGTTACTCCGGCATTTTGTGAATAAACGCCCCTCGATTTGTACCGGCGCCTGCAGTTATTTTCTTGCAAACCTGCACGTCGATTGGAAGCCCGGAGCGCCCGGAGAAAACCCACGCAGGTCACGGGGAGGGAGAAGGTGCGAACTCCACACAGACGGCTGCCCGTGGTCGGGATCGAACCCGGGGTCTCTGGCGCCGTGAGGCAGCGGTTCGGCCTGCCCGCCGCCACCTCCTTTGTTCTCGATAAGGCACGTGGGGGGCAATGGCGGAGTTTCGCCAAGGTCCTGAGCAAAGGCAAAGAGCCCCACCCCAGACCCACGTAGATTGTGGATGGAGATGAAGGCAGTGAAGAAAGCGAATGGTACGTTGGCATTCATAGCGAGGGGATTTGAGTATAGGAGCAGGGAGGTTCTGCTGCAGTTGTACAGGGCCTTGGTGAGACCGCACCTGGAGTATTGCGTACAGTTTTGGTCTGCTAATCTGAGGGAAGACATTTTTGCCATAGAGGGAGTACAGAGAAGGTTAACCAGATTGATCCCTGGGATGGTGGGACTTTCATATGAAGAAAGACTGGATAGACTCGGCTTGTACTCGCTGGAATTTAGAAGATTGAGGGGGGGATCTTATAGAAACGTACAAGATTCTTAAGGGGTTGGACAGGCTAGATGCAGGAAGATTGTTCCCGATGTTGGGGAAGTCCAGAACAAGGGGTCACACAGTTTAAGGATAAGGATAAGCCGGAATGGCGGGACTGTCGTATGTTGAAAGGCTGGAGCGATTGGGCTTGTATACACTGGAATTTAGAAGGATGAGGGGGGATCTTATTGAAACATATAAGATAATTAGGGGATTGGACACATTAGAGGCAGGAAACATGTTCCCAATGTTGGGGGAGTCCAGGACAAGGGGCCACAGTTTAAGAATAAGGGGTAGGCCATTTAGAACGGAGATGAGGAAGAACTTTTTCAGTCAGAGAGTGGTGAAGGTGTGGAATTCTCTGCCTCAGAAGGCAGTGGAGGCCAGTTCGTTGGATGCTTTCAAGAGAGAGCTGGATAGAGCTCTTAAGGATGGCGGAGTGAGGGGGTATGGGGAGAAGGCAGGAACGGGGTACTGATTGAGAGTGATCAGCCATGATCGCATTGAATGGCGGTGCTGGCTCGAAGGGCTGAATGGCCTACTCCTGCACCTATTGTCTATTGTCTATTGTCTTTTAGGACCGAGAAGAGAAAGTTTTTTTTCACACAGAGAGTGGTGAATCTGTGGAATTCTCTGGCACAGAAGGTAGTTGAGGCCAGTTCATTGGCTATATTTAAGAGGGAGTTAGATGTGGCCCTTGTGGCTAAAGGGATCAGGGGGTATGGAGAGAAGGCAGGTACGGGATACTGAGTTGGATGATCAGCCATGATCACATTGAATGGCGGTGCGTACAGGCTCGAAGGGCCGAATGGCCTCCTCCTGCACCTATTTTCTATGTTTCTATGAGTTCATTATAGGGCTGTGTATTCGGAGCACTCATGAATTGGTGCAGTAAAAGCCAATTCTCTTTAAAGTTGTTTAGCCCGATGTTGGCAGAAACTCAGGCGTTATCTGTCACCAGGTCAGGTTTATTGAAGTACTCGCACGCTGATATGCAGTTGGCGTCAGGCCAGGGGGAAACCCGCAGGGAGGAACTGCTGATGCTGGTTTACACAGAGGACAGACACAAAACGCTGGAGTCACTCAGTCAAGTCAAGTCAAGACTGCATCACTGAACTAAAATCTTGGCTTCAATCAAACTTCCTCAAACTCAATTGCAACAAATCTGAAATCATCATCATTGGTCCAAAAACGCTCACCAAATCCACCCAAAACTTCATCCTCAATATTGATGGTCTCCCAGTATCCACCTCACCTCACATCTGGAATCTTGGAATCATCTTTGATCAAACCCTCTCCTTCGACAAACACATCAAACACATCACAAAGACAGCCTTCTTCCACCTCAAAAACATTGCCCGTCTCCGTCCATCCCTCTCCTCCACAGCTGCAGAAACCCTCATCCACGCCTTCATCACCTCCCGTCTGGACTACTGCAACAGCCTCCTCTATGGCGCACCCTCAAAAATCATCAATAAACTTCAATACATTCAAAACTCCGCTGCCCGTCTACTCACCCACACCTCGATCCGTGACCATATCACCCCCGTCCTTTACAAACTCCACTGGCTCCCCATCCCCCAGAGAATCCAGTACAAAATCCTCCTCATGACCTACAAAGCCCTCCATAACCTGGCCCCATCCTACCTGACCGACCTCCTCCACAGGCACACTCCCACCTGCACCCTCCGCTCTGCCGCTGCCAATCTCCTATCCCCCCCCACATCCGGACCAAACTCAGATCCTGGGGGGACAGGGCTTTCTCCATCGCTGCTCCCACCCTCTGGAACTCACTACCCCAAACCGTCAGAGACTCCTCCTCACTCACCACATTCAAAACATCGCTGAAGTCTCACCTGTTCAGCACTGCCTTCAACCACTGAAGGTCACCTCACCTTCTGTCTCCTTTCTCTGTTCGTTTATTTATTTACTTATTTATCTATTTATTCATTTCCCTATGGAGCCTGTGGAGGAGGTTCTCAAAATCTCTGTAAAGCGTCTTTGAGTGTATGAAAAGCGCTATATAAATAAAATGCATTATTATTATTATTATACACATACACGATGTGCAGTGAAATGAAAGTGGCAATGCCTGCGGGTTGTGCACAAAAAAGAATTACAGTTACAGCGTGTAAATAAAGTTAATAAGTTACTATTAGTGTAGACAAAAATTTAGTCTCTCTGGAGTTATAAAAGTTGACAGTCCTGATGGCCTGTGGGAAGAAACTCCGTCTCATCCTCTCTGTTTTCACAGCGTGACAGCGGAGGCGTTTGCCTGACCGTAGCAGCTGGAACAGTCCGTTACTGGGGTGGTAGGGGTCCCCCATAATCTTGCTTGCTCTGGATCTGCACCTCCTGATGTATAGGTCCTGCAGGGGGGCGAGTGTAGTTCCCATGGTGCGTTCAGCCGAACGCACTACTCTCTGCAGGGCCATCCTGTCCTGGGCAGAGCTGTTCCCAAACCAGACTGTGATGTTGCCGGACAGGATGCTCTCTACAGCCCCAGAGTAGAAGCAATGAAGGATCCTCAGAGGGACTCTGAATTTCCTCAGCTGCCTAAGGTGGTAAAGGCGCTGCTTAGCCTTACCCACCAGTGCGGCAATGTGCGTTGCCCACGTCAGATCCTCTGTGATGCGGACTCCCAAGTATTTAAAGCTGCTCACCCTATCCACAATCGACCCATTTATCTCCAGTGGCGTGTACGACCTCGGATGTTGAGCCCTTCTAAAGTCCACAATCAGCTCCTTTGTTTTAGTGACATTCAAGAGGAGGCTATTGTCCTGACACCAGAGTGCCAGATCAGCCACCTCCTCCCGATAGGGTAGGGTAGGCCTTCTCATCGTTGTCGGAGATCCGGCCCACCACCACAGTGTCATCAGCAAACTTGATGGTGGAGTTTGAGCTGAACCTGGCCCCACAGTCATGTGTGTACAGGGAGTACAGTAGGGGGCTAAGGACGCAACCCTGGGGAGGATCCTATGTTCAGGGTGAGGGGGCTAGATGTGTTGTTCCCCCATCCTGAGCACTTGGGGCCTGGCGGTGAGAAAGTCCAGGACCCAGGCACACAGAGGGGTGCTAAGAGGGACAGGCAGCATCTCGGGAGAGAAGGAATGGGTGACGTCTCGGTCTCAGTTCATTCTCCAGGCCCCCCACCACCCTCTGTGTACTAAGAAAACTCGCCCCGCAAATCTATACACTAAAACTCCCGTTTGTTCGTTTGTTTGTTCCTGAGCTACGGCCAAAACGGTACACGATAGCGCGACAATTCTAGGCCCACCTGACTCACCGTTGTCTAAACTAAACTGAAACTAAGCCTGCAAACCTGCACGTCTTTGGAGTGTGGGAGGAAACCAGAGCGCCCGGAGAAAACCCACGCAGGTCACGGGGGAGAGAACGTACAAACTCCGTACGGACAGAGCCCGTGGTCGGGATCGAACCCGGGTCTCCGGCGCTGCGAGGCGGCAACTCTACCCGCTGCGCGAACGTTGCCGATTATTTTAACTTGGCACGGTGTCTGGCACAGGCATTGTGGGCCGAAGGGCCCGTTCGCCTGCTGTACCTTTCCAACATCAGGCAACTGAACCGTCCTACCACAACCAGAGAACGGTCCTGAACTACTATCTACCTCATTGGAGACCCTCGGACTGTCCTCGATCGGACTTTACTAGAATGGCTTTACGAGAACGATCCCAGGAATGAGTGGGTTAACGTACGATGAGCGTTTGTGGGCACTGGGCCTGTACTCGCTGGAGTTTAGAAGGACGAGGGGGGGGGACCTCATTGAGACTCACAGAACAGTGAGCGGCCTGGATAGAGTGGATGTGGAGAGGATGTTTCCACTAGTGGGAGAGTCTAGGACCAGAGGGCACAGCCTCAGAATTAAAGGATGTCCTTTTAGGAAGGAGATGAGGAGGAATTTCTTCAGTCAGAGGGTGGTGAATCTGTGGGATTCTTTGCCACAGACGGCTGTGGAGGCCACAAGTCAGTGGATGTTTTTAAGGCAGAGACAGATAGATTCTTGATTAGTGCGGGTGTCAGGGGTGACGGGGAGAAGGCAGGAGAATGGGGTTGGGAGGGAGAGATAGATCAGCCGTGATTGAATGGCGGAGTGGACTTGATTCTACGCCTAATTCTGCTCCTATCGCTTAGGACCTTATGACTTTTACCTTGAACTATACACTGTGGACGGCTCGATTGTAATCACGCACGGTCTTTCCTACGGCTGGTTAGCGCGCGACTGAAGCTTCTCACTGTACCTCGGTACACGTGACAACAATCTACACTGTCTGATGTTCTAGGGCGGCACGGTAGCGCAGCGGTAGAGTTGCTGCTTTACAGCGAATGCAGCGCCGGAGACTCAGGTTCAATCCTGACTACGGGTGCTGCACTGTAAGGAGTTTGTACGTTCTCCCCGTGACCTGCGTGGGTTTTCTCCGAGATCTTCGGTTTCCTCCCACACTGCAAAGACGTACAGGTATGTAGGTTAATTGGCTGGGTAAATGTAAAAATTGTCCCTAGTGGGTGTAGGATAGTGTTAATGTACGGGGATCGCTGGGCGGCACGGACTTGGTGGGCCGAAAAGGCCTGTTTCCGGCTGTATATATATGATATGATATGATATGATATGTTCACCACAGTCAGTCTTTGACCCCCTGGTCAAATGTTCTGAATTTCCCCTATCTAATCTGATCCCCAATTACCTTCTATAAACCCATAAAACAACGGCACATCGAAAAACTATTCGGCCACGTTCCTTGAATCTATTTCCTTGTGTTATATAAACCTTTAATCACGGTTTTGTTTGGATATTCAGTGAACTATGCACCTTTTTCTCCAGTTTAGTTCAACAGTTCAACAACAACAGAGCTTTATTTGTCATTCGGTACCAAGGTACCGAACGAAACTACATAGCAGTCACACACAAAAAAGAACACAAGACACATGACCCCAACACAAACGTCCATCACAGTGACTCCAAACACCCCCTCACTGTGATGGAGGCAACAAAACTTCCACTCTCTTCCCCACGCCCACGGACAGACAGCTCGTCCCCGACCGACCCGCACAGTCCCCGCAAGGGGATGGAAGTCCCCGCGGCCGAGTCGCACCGGGCGCTGAGACGTCTCGCGGCCGAGCCGGGCGATGGAAGGCCCCGCGACCGAGCCGTGCGCAGCTAAGTCCCGCGGCCGAGCCGCACCTGCGATGAAAAGTCCCGCGACCGAGCCGCGCGATGTTAGGCCCCGCGGCCCGGGCACTGTTAAGTCCAGCGGCCGAGCCGCACCAGCGATGTCAGCGATACAGCGCGGAAACAGGCCCTTCAGCCCATCGAGCCCGCGCCGACCAGCGATCCCCGCACACTAACACTATCCCACACACACTAGGGACAATTTACAATCTTTACCGAAGCCAATTCACCTACAAACCCGCACGTCTTTGGAGTGTGGGAGGAAACCGGAGCGCCCGGAGAAAACCCACGCAGGTCACGGGGAGAACGTGCCAACTCATTGATCGGGATGGAACCCGGGTCTCTGGCGCTGTGAGGTAGCAACTCTACCGCTGCGCCACCGTGCCGCTGTTCAACGAAGCTATCAAAGTTTCCAAATTAAGGGGTAACTTTTCCACACAGAGGGTGGTGGGTGTACGGAACGAGCTGCCGGAGGAGGTAGTTGAGGCTGGGACTATCCCAACGTTTAAGAAACAGCTGGACAGGTACATGGATAGGACGGGTTTGGAGGGATGTGGGCCAAACGCGGGCAGGTGGGACTGGTGTAGGTGGGACACGTTGGCCGGTGTGGGCAAGTTGGGCCGAAGGGCCTGTTTCCACACTGTATCACTCTATGACTAGTGTAGCTGGGACATGTTGGCTGGTGTGGGCAAGTTGGGCCGAAGGGCCTGTTTCCACGCTGTGACTTTAGGACAGACACAAAGTGCTGGAGTAACTCAGCGGCACACTTTAACTTCCCCTCCCACTCCCACACTGACCTTTCTGTCCTGGGCCTCCTCCATTGTCAGAGTTGACTCTCGATCTGAGGAAGGGCCTCGACCCGAAACGTCACCCATTCCTTCTCTCCAGCGATGCTGCCTGAGTTACTCCAGCGTTTTTTGTGTCTACCTTCGATTTAAACCAGCACCTGCAGTTCCTTCCTGCACATTTTGCCGATGCACATTATGGTTAGTCATGGAGTCGTAGGCCCATATCCTTCCAAACCCGCCCTATCCATGTACCTGTCTAACTGTTTCTTAAACGTTGGGTAAGTCCCAGCCTCAACTACCTCCTCAACTTGCCCACATTGGCCAACATGTTCCAGCTACACCAGTCATAGAGTGATACAGTGTGGAAACAGGCCCTTCGGCCCAACTTGCCCACACCGGCCTACATGTCCCAGCTACACTAGTCCCACCTGCTCGCGTTTGGCCCATATCCCTCCAAACCCGTCCTATTCATGTACCTGTCTAACTCTTTCTTAAAAGTTGGGATAATCCCAGCCTCAACTACCTCCTCAACTTGCCCACATTGGCCAACATGTCCCAGCTACTCTAGTCATAGAGTGACATAGTGTGGAAACAGGCCCTTCGGCCCAACTTGCCCACACCGGCCAACATGCCCCATCTACACTAGTCATAGTGATACAGTGTGGAAACAGGCCCTTCGGCCCAACTTGCCCACACCGGCCAACATGTCCCAGCTACACTAGTCCCACCTGCCCGCGTTTGGCCCATATCCCTCCAAACCTGTCCTATCCATGTACCTGTCTAACTGTTTCTTAAACGTTGGGATAGTCCCAGCCTCAACTACCTCCTCAACTTGCCCACATTGGCCAACATGCCCCACCTACACTAGTCATAGAGTGACACAGTGTGGAAACAGGGCCTTCTGCCCAACTCGCCCACACTGGCCAACATGTCCCAGCTACACTAGTCCCACCTGCCCGCGTTTGGCCCATATCCCTCCAAACCCGTCCTATCCATGTACCTGTCTAACTGTTTCTTAAACCCAGCCTCAACTACCTCCTCCGGCAGCTCGTTCCATACACCCACCACCCTCTGTGTGAAAAAGTTACCGCTCAGATTCCTATTAAATCTTTTCCCCTTCACCTTGAACCTGTGTCCTCTTGTCCTCGATTTCCCCTTCTCAGATGATGAATCCACTAACCTTTTCTCTCCTTGTTTCTGTTCCCACAGCGTCTCACCACATCCGCAACGTAGGACTTCAGAGCCCGGAAAAGGTACTGTTCCTTCACTCGTGTTTTCCTCCTGAGCGTTCCAGGCCATTCGGCCCATTTGGGCACCTTCTAGCCGCCTCCTAACCCGGCTCCAATGCACCCAGCAACATCCACTTCTGGGTCTTGCAGAATCAAAGACATACAACGAGATCTGGGTGTCCTAGTGCATCAGTCACTGAAAGGAAGCATGCAGGTACAGCAGGCAGTGAAGAAAGCCAATGGAATGTTGGCCTTCATAACAAGAGGAGTTGAGTATAGGAGCAAAGAGGTCCTTCTACAGTTGTACAGGGCCCTAGTGAGACCGCACCTGGAGTACTGTGTGCAGTTGTACAGGGCCCTAGTGAGACCGCACCTGGAGTACTGTGTGCAGTTGTACAGGGCCCTAGTGAGACCGCACCTGGAGTACTGTGTGCAGTTGTACAGGGCCCTAGTGAGACCGCACCTGGATTACTGTGTGCAGTTTTGGTCTCCTAATTTGAGGAAGGAAGTCCTTGTAATTGAGGCAGTGCAGCGTAGGTTCACGAGATTGATCCCTGGGATGGCGGGACTGTCGTATGAGGAAGGATTGAAAAGACTGGGCTTGTATTCACTGGAGTTTAGAAGGATGAGAGGGGATCTTATAGAGACGTATAAAATTACAAAAGGACTGGACAAGCTAGATGCAGGAAAAATGTTCCCAATGTTGGGCGAGTCCAGAACCAGGGGCCACACAGTCTTAGAATAAAGGGGAGGCCATTTTATACTGAGGTGAGAAGGAACCTTTTTCACCCAGAGAGTTGTGAATTTGTGGAATTCTCTGCCACAGAGAGAGTTAGATAGAGCTCTAGGGGCTAGTGGAATCAAGGGGTGTGGAGAGAATGCAGGTACAGGATACTGAGTTGGATGATCAGCCATGATCATATTGAATGGCGGTGCAGGCTCGAAGGGCCGAATGGCCTACTCCTGCACCTATTTTCTATGTTTCTATGTCCTTCGAAACTCCAACGAGTACAGGCCCCAGCGCTGTCAAACGCTCATTGGAACGTATACGAGTCTGTTCTGCCAATCGACCATGGCTGACAAGTGATAGGAGCAGAACCAGGCCATTCGGCCCATCGAGTCTACTCCGCCATTCAATCATGGCCGATCTATCTCTCCCTCCCAACCCCATTCGCCCGGCCCTCCGTATAACCGTCGACACCCTTGCTAATCGAGATGTTATCTGTGTGTTTACTATGTTTACGGGCCAATCAAGCTGAAGGAAATGAAAATTTAATCGGGTCAGATGACAATTAAACACTCTTGACTCTTGTCTTCGGAAGAAACGCACCAAAGGATCTTTAGATAGGGTCCGAGTGGCGTTTAATAGACCGTGTGGAAACAGGCCCTTCGGCCCAACTTGCCCGCACCGACCAACATGTCCCATCTACACTAGTCACAGATTGATACAGTGTGGAAACAGGCCCTTCGGCCTAACTTGCCCACACTGGACAACATGTCCCATCTACACAAGTCACAGAGTGATACAGTGTTGAAACAGGCCCTTCGGCCCAACTTGCCCACAGCGGCCAACAATGTCCCAGCTACACTAGTCCCACCTGCCAGCGTTTGACCTCATATTTCGCCTGGGCAGCTTGCAGCCCAGCGGTATGAACATCGACTTCTCCAACTTTAGATAGTTCCTCTGTCCCTCCCGTCCCCTCCTCCTTCCCAGATCTCCCTCTATCTTCCTGTCTCCACCTAAAACCTTCCTTTGTCCCGCCCCCCTGACATCAGTCTGAAGAAGGGTCTCGACCCGAAACGTCACCCATTCCTTCTCTCCTGAGATGCTGCTGAGTTACTCCAGCATTTTGTGAATAAATACCTTCAGACTGAAGAAGGGTCTCGACCCGAAACGTCACCCATTCCTTTTCTCCTGAGATGCTGCCTGACCTGCTGAGTTACTCCGGCATTTTGTGAATAAATACCTTCGATTTGTACCGGCATCTGCAGTTATTTTCCTACGCTACTCAATAAACTTATTCATTCATTCATTAGAGGAGATCTTATCGAAACGTATACGATTATTAAGGGGTTGGACACGTTAGAGGCAGGAAACATGTTCCCAATGTTGGAGGAGTCCAGAACATTCTCTGCCTCAGAAGGCAGTGGAGGCCAATTCTCTGGATGATTTCAAGAGAGAGCTAGATAGAGCTCTTAAGGATAGCGGAGTCAGTTTAAGAATAAGGGGTCGGCCATTTAGAACGGAGATGAGAAGAAACCTTTTCACGCAGAGAGTTGTGAATCTGTGGAATTCTCTGCCTCAGAAGGCAGTGGAGGCCAATTCACTGGATGAATTTAAACGAAAATTAGAGAGAGCTCTAGGGGCGAGTGGAATCAAGGGATATGGGGAGAAGGCAGGCACGGGTTACTGATTGTGGATGATCAGCCATGATCACATTGAATGGCGGTGCTGGCTCGAAGGGCCAAGTGGCCTCCTCCTGCACCTATTTTCTATGTTTCTATGTTTCTAAGAGATCTTATCGAAACGTATAAGATTATTAAGGGGTTGGACACGTTAGAGGCAGGAAACATGTTCCCGATGTTGGGGGGAGTCCAGAACCAGGGGGCCACACACAGATTAAGAATAAGGGGTCGGCCATTTAGAACGGAGATGAGGAAAAACTTTTCCAGTCAGAGAGTTGTGAATCTGTGGAATTCTCTGCCTCAGAAGGCAGTGGAGGCCCATTCTCTGAATGCATTCAAGAGAGAGCTGGATAGAGCTCTTAAGGATAGCGGAGTCAGGGGGTATGGGGAGAAGGCAGGAACGGGGTACTGATTGAGAATGATCAGCCATGATCACATTGAATGGCGGTTCGTACAGGCTCGAAGGGCCGAATGGCCTCCTCCTGCACCTATTGTCTGTTGTCTATTGTCTATTCATTCATTCACTCAGACTACGTCACGCGGTGTGACTTCAACGACGACTCCCAGCCGTTCTGCAAGTGGGCCCAGTGGTGTGGCGACGATGGGGGGCAGTGGGTCAGGACCGCGGGCGCCACGCCCACCCACAGCACCGGCCCCTCACGAGATGCCCCTGCCCCGTGGGGCACCCAGACCGGAGAGGGTAAGAACACGAGACACGGTGGCGCAGCGGTCGAGCCGCTGCCTGACAGCGCTCGCGTGCCGCGCCGGAGACCCGGGCCCGGGCAAAATTAGAGCGCGTGGTATTGGAGGTAGGGTACCGACATGGATAGAACGTTGGTTGGCAGACAGAAAGCAAAGAGTGGGGATAAACGGGCCCCTTTCAGAATGGCAGGCAGTGACTAGTGGGGTACCGCAAGGCTCGGTGCTGGGACAGCAGCTATTTACAATATGCATCAACGACTTGGATGAAGGGATTTAAAGTACCATTAGCAAATTTGCAGATGATACAAAGCTGGGTGGCAGTGCGAACTGTGAGGAAGATGCTACGAGGTTGCAGGGTGACTTGGACAGGTTGTGTGAGTGGGCGGATGCATGGCAGATGCAATTTAATGCGGATAAGTGTGAGGTTATCCACTTTGGTGGTAAGAACAGGAAGGCAGAGTATTATCTGAATGGTGTCAAATTAGGAAAAGCGGACGTACAACGAGATCTGGGTGTCCTAGTGCATCAGTCACTGAAAGGAAGCATGCAGGTACAGCAGGCAGTGAAGAAAGCCAATGGAATGTTGGCCTTCATAACAAGAGGAGTTGACTATAGGAGCAAAGAGGTCCTTCTGCAGTTGTACAGGGCCCTAGTGAGACCGCACCTGGAGTACTGTGTGCAGTTGTACAGGGCCCTAGCGAGACCGCACCTGGAGTACTGTGTGCAGTTTTGGTCTCCAAATTTGAGGAAGGATATTCTTGCTATTGAGGGCGTGCAGCGTAGGTTCACCAGTTTAATTCCCGGAATGGCGGGACGGTCGTATGTTGAAAGACTGGAGCGACTAGGCTTGTATACACTG
The DNA here is from genome assembly GCF_053455715.1 of Rhinoraja longicauda. Classification (NCBI taxonomy): domain Eukaryota; kingdom Metazoa; phylum Chordata; class Chondrichthyes; order Rajiformes; family Arhynchobatidae; genus Rhinoraja; species Rhinoraja longicauda. The sequence goes on from NC_135986.1 coordinate 4,975,733, forward strand.
GAATTTAGAAGGATGAGAGGGGATCTTATCGAAACGTATAAGATTATTAAGGGGTTGGACACGTTAGAGGCAGGAAACATGTTCCCAATGTTGGGGGAGTCCAGAACCAGGGGCCACACAGTTTAAGAATAAGGGGTAGGCCATTTAGAACGGAGATGAGGAAAAACCTTTTTCAGTCAGAGAATTGTGAATCTGTGGAGTTCTCTGCCTCAGAAGGCAGTGGAGGCCAATTCTCTGAATGCATTCAAGAGAGAGCTGGATAGAGCTCTTAAGGATAGCGGAGTCAGGGGGTACGGGGAGAAGGCAGGAACGGGGTACTGATTGAGAATGATCAGCCATGATCATTACCATGATCAACGCCCCCCGGGGCCTAATACGGGACAAGGGCGGTCCCGTACGGGACAAGACAATTTAGCCCAAAATACGGGATGTCCCAGCTAATACGGGACAGTTGGCATCCCTAGGCGAGGCCCTTCTTGGGGGTTTGGCGGGTGAAGGGGGGAGGGGAAGCAGTGGGGGGCTACCAATCTCACCGTGGCTACTCGGTCTCTCCAACAGGCCACTACATCTACCTGGAGGCCAGTAACCTGATGCAGGGGCAGTCCATCCGGCTCTCCAGTCCCCCGCTCGACCTGAGGGGGGGCGGTGTGCGTGGAGTTCTCCTACCACATGTACGGGCCGGCGGCGGACGGGGCGACGCTCAGGGTGCTGGCGGGCGGAGGGCCGCGGGACGTCCCGTTGTGGAATCGGACCCTGCCCCAGAGCCACGCCTGGCTGGTGGGCCAAGTCACCGTGCCAGCCCCCACCCACGGCGCGGACAACATCACCCAGGTAAGGACCGACTCCAAACTCCGGCCCCTAGTCGGGATCGAACCCGGGTCTCTGGCGCTGCGAGGCCGCTGGGGTGGCCAACGTCCTCACCCCCAAATAAGGGACGAAATGGTGACGTCACCGCCCCCGCGCCCCACGTGACCTCACCCAGCCAGCGGCCACGTGCGCCCGCTCCACCAATGGCGGCCGCCCGGGCCGGGAGGCGGGTTGCTATGCAACATCCGTTAGGCTGCGCCCGGGCCTCTAGGCCTACAGTGTCTGGGCCTACAGTGTCCGGGTCTACACTGTCCGGGCCTACACTGTCTGGGCCTACAATGTCCGGACCTACACTGTCCGGGCGTACAGTGTCCGGGCCTACAATGTCCGGCCCTACACTGTCCGGGCCTACAGTGTCCAAACCTACAGTGCCGGGCCTACAGTGTCCGGGCCGACTGTGTCTGGGCCTACACTGCCCAGGCCTAAAGCGGCTCCCGGGCCTACAGTGTCTGGGCCTACAGTGTCCGGGCCTACAGTATCCGGGCCTACAGTGTCCGGGCCTAAAGTGTCCGGGCCTACAGCGTCCGGGCCTACAGCGTCCGGGCCTACAGCGCTGCTCGGACCTAATACGGGACAAGGGCGGTCCTGTAGGGGACAAACCAGTTTAGCCCAAAATACGGGATGTCCCGGCTTATACGGGGACAGTTGGCAACCCTAGAGGCAGCAGCTCCACCCGCTGCAGGCTGGGTGGGCCGAATGGCCTGTTTCCGCGCTGTATCTCTAAACTAAACTAAACTGAAAGGCTGCAGAAAATGCAAAGCTGGCTTAATTCTCTTCTAACGGAACACGACGTGCCAATGGTGAGGATTGAACTGACCTACATGGCCAAGTTTTTCCTGGATCTTTCGACTAATGATCACATCAGGCCCAAGATCCCAGAGTCTCATTAATCTACGTTAATGAGCAGGAAGCTCGTTAGCCCAACTGAAGTAAAGAGAGAAAGATGTGCCAGGGATCTGAGCCACTGACATCTCCAAAACCGACCTCTGTCGATGAGGGGAGGGGAGGGGGAGGGGGAGGGGAGGGGGAGGGGAGAGGAGGGGGAGGGGAGGGGAGGGGGAGAGGAGGGGGAGGGGAGGGGAGAGGGAGAGAGGAGAGGAGAGGAGAGGGAGAGGAGGGGGGGGGAGGGGGAGGGGAGAGGAGGAGAGGGGAGAGGAGGGAGGAGGGGAGGGGAGGTGAGGGGAGGGGGAGGGGAGGAGAGGAGAGAGGAGAAAGAGGAAGGGGGAGGGGGTTAAGTGAACAGACTTGTCCAGGCAATTAATGTCTAGATCGGGTAGACGCACAGAGTCTCTTGCCCAGAGTAGGGGAATCGAGGTGACGTTTCGGGTCAAGATCCCTTCTTCTGAAGAAGGGTCTTGAACCGAAACGTCACCCATTCCTTCTCTCCAGAGATGCTGCCTGTCCCGCTGGAGTTACTCCCAGCACTTTGTGTCTGTCTTTCTGTCCAGTAATTAAACCAAGCCTGATCTATATTGCAAACCGTTCATCAGTGATAGGAGCAGAATTAGGCCATTTCGGCTCCCATCGAGTCCACTCCGCCCATTCAACTCACGGCTGATCTATCTCTCCCTCCCGCAACCCCATTCTCCTGCCTTCTCCCCACAACCCCTGACACCACCCGCACTGATCAAGAATCTATCTATCTCTGCCTCAAAAACATCCACAAATCCCCTCTCCTCTCGCTCACCTCTCCTCTCCTCTCCTCCTCCTCTCCTCTCTCCTCACTCTCTCCTCTCCTCTCCTCTCCTCTCCTCTCCTCTCCTCTCCTCTTCCTCTCCTCTCCTCTCCTCTCCTCCTCCCTCCCCTCCCCTCCTCTCCCCTCCTCTCCTCCTCCCCCCCCTCCCCCTCCCCTCCCCTCCCCTCATCGACAGAGGGCGGTTTTTGAGGAGATGGCCTCCACAGCCATCTGTGGCAAAGAATCCCACAGATTCACACGCCCTCTGACTGAAGAAATTCCATTTAAACTCCTTTCTAAAGTGACGTCCTTTAATTCTGAAGGCCTGTGCCCTCTGGTCCTAGACTCTCCCACTAGTGCTGCTCCAATGCAGGAGAGGTTTGGGCCCAACGGGTCCATTTGGTCTAGTCCACATTAAACTGCATCTGCCGCCGCTCACACTTCCCTTCTGAAGTGGGCCAAAGTGTTAACACCCAATAGACAATAGGTGCAGGAGGAGGCCGTTCGGCCCTTCGAGCCTGTACGCACCGCCATTCAATGTGGTCATGGCTGACCATTCTCAATCAGTACCCCCGACGACATTCGGCGACAACCTAGTCACCGGGCAGTCGCCCTTAAAACCACCTTTGTGGGACAGGCCCTTTAGATTGAAGCATCCCAACAATATACAGTCGAAACATTTTTTGCTGGTGATTATAATGATAATTATGTTTCTGGACATCTGTTTAACTGTTGGAGCAGTGGGTAGAGCTGCTGCCTCACGACAATAGACAATAGACAATAGTGCAGGAGGAGGCCATTCAGCCCTTCGAGCCAGCACCCGCCATTCAATGCGATCATGGCTGATCAGCTCTCAATCAGTACCCCGTTCCTGCTGCCTTCTCCCCATACCCTCACTCCGCCATCCTTAAGAGCTCTATCCAGCTCTCTCTTGAAAGCATCCAACGAACTGGCTCCACTGCCTTCTGAGGCAGAGAATTCCACACCTTCACCACTCTCTGACTGAAAAAGTTCCTCCTCATCTCCGTTCTAAATGGCCGACCCCTTATTCTTAAACTGTGGCCCCTTGTTCTGGACTCCCCCAACATTGGA